>NC_090446.1:1365383857-1365648736 GCF_031143425.1 Pleurodeles waltl
AAATTCTTACACAGGACTGCCACTGTAGCCAGAGTGAAATAACGTCCATGTTATTTCACAGCCATTTTACACTGCACTTAAGTAACTTATAAGTCACCTATATGTCTAACCTTCACTTAGTGAAGGTTAGGTGCAAAGTTACTAAGTGTGATGGCACCCTGGCACCAGCCAAGGTGCCCCCACATAGTTCAGGACAATTTCCCTGGACTTTGAGAGTGCGGGACACCATTACAGGTGTGCCCTACATATAGGTCAATACCTATATGTAGCTTCACAATGGTAACTCCAAACATGGCTGCGTAACATGTCTAAGATCATGGAATTGTCCCCCCCATGCCAAATCTGGTATTGGGGTGCCAATCCCGTGCATCCCCAGGGCTCCAGCATAGACCCCGGGTACTGCCAAACTAGCTCTCTGGGGTTTTCACTGCAGCTGCCAACCCACAGACAGGCTTATGCCCTCCTGGAGTCTGGGCAGCCCAGTCCCAGAAAGGCAGAACAAAGGATTTCCTCCGAGAGAGGGTGTTACACCCTCTCCCTTTGGAAATAGGCGTTAAGGGCCTGAGAGGAGTAGCCTCTCCTGGCCTCTGGGAATGCTTTGAAGGGCACAGATGGTGCCCTCCTTTCATAAAGGAGTCTACACCAGTTCAGGGATCCCCCCCAGCCCCTGCTCTGGCGCAAAATTGGGCAAAGGAAAGGGGAGTGACCACTCCCCTGTCCATCACCACCCCAGGGGTGGTGTCCAGAGCTCCTCCAGTGTGTCCCAGACCTCTGCCATCTTGAATGCAGAGGTGTGAGGGCACAATGGAGGCCTCGGAGTGGCCAGGGCCAGCAGGTGACGTCAGAGACCCCTCCTGATAGGTGCTTACCTGGTTAGGTGGCCAATCCTCCTCTGAGGGCTATTTAGGGTCTCTCCTGTGGGTTTCTCTTCAGATAACGAATGCAAGAGCTCGCCAGAGTTCCTCTGCATCTCCCTCTACAACTTCTGCCAAGGATCGACCACTGGCTGCTCCAGGACGCCGGCAAAACCGCAACAAAGTAGCAAGACGACTACCAGCAACATTGTAGCGCCTAATCCTGCCATCTTTCTAGACTGTTTCCTGGTGGTGCATGCTCTGGGGACAGTCTGCCTTCACCCTGCACTGGAAGCCAAGAAGAAATATCCTGTGGGTCGACAGAATCTTCCCCCTGCTAACGCAGGCACCAATCCTCTGCATCACCGGTCCCCTGGGTCCCCTCTCATCTGGACGAGCGTGGTCCCTGGAACACAGGAGCTGGATCCAAGTGACCCAGACAGTCCAGTGGTCCTTCTGTCCAAACTTGGTGGAGTTAAGTCCTTGCCTCCCCACGCCAGACAGTAATCCTGTGAACTGCAGCTGCTAGGGCTTCTGTGCACTTTTGCAAGGAATCCTTCATGCACAGCATAGCCCAGGTCCCCAGCACTCTATCCTGCATTGCTCAACTCGCTGAGTTGACCACTGACTTCATGGGACCCTCCTTTGTAGTGTTGGGGCGACCGCCGTGCTCAGACTTCTTGAACGCCTGTTCAAGTGCTTCAGCGGATGCTGCCTGCATTTGCATGGGCTCTGTTGCTGAGCACCCCCTCTGTCTCCTCCTCCAAGGGGCGACCTCCTGGTCCTTCCTGGGCCCGGGAAGCACCTATTTTCTTCAATCGCAACTCTTGCAGCTAGCAAGACTTGTTTGCGGTCTTTCTGCGTGGAAACAACTCTGCATCCTCCAGCACCCCGTGGGACATCTTCTGTGCAAAGAAGAAGTTCCTGGCATCTTCTGTTGCAGAATCTTTAGCTTCTTCCACCTGGAGGCAGCCCTTTTGCACCTTCATCTGGGGTTTAGTGGGCTCCTGCCCCACCCCCCCCCCCCGACACTTTCGAGACTCTTAGACTTGGTCCCCTTCCTTTACAGGTCCTCAGTTCCAGGAATCAGTCTTCAGTGCTTTGCAGTCAGTTGTTGTCCTTGCAGAATCCCCTATCACGACTTTAGTGTGTTTCTGGGGTAGTAGGGTAATTTACTCCTACTTTTCAGGGTCTTGGGGTGGGGTATCTTGGACACCCTTAGTGTTTTTACACTCCCAGCGCGACCCTTTACACACTACACTAGGCCTGGGGCCCATTCGTGGTTCGCATTCCACTTTTAGAGTATATGGTTTGTGTTGCCCCTAGGCCTATTGCATCCTATTGTATTCTACAGTGTTTGCACTACATTCTGACTGTTTTACTTACCTGATTTTGGTTTGTGTATTTTACCTCCTAAGGGAGAATATCCTCTGAGATGTTTTTGGCACATTGTCACTAAAATAAAAGTACCTTTATTTTTACTAACTCTGAATATTGTGTTTATGATGTAGTGCTAAATGATATAAGTGGTATAGTAGGAACTTTGCATGTCTCCTAGTTCAGTCTAAGCTGCTCTGCTATAGCAATTTCTTTCAGCCTAAGCTGCTAGAAAACCTCTATTCTACTAATAAGGGATAACTGGACCTGGCACAAGTTGTAAGTACCATAAGGTACCCACTATAAGCCAGGCCAGCCTCATACAGTGGGTTCTGCCACAGCGATGTGCTGTGGCACAAGGAGAGTTGCTACACATCTGCAGCATTAGAGGACAAAGCCTCCAGGCCTAGCTCCCCGCACACCAACTGGCTACATAAAGGCCCGGTTTCTTCTTAGTCATCCACAATGTCCTCAGGTCCAAACCTGCCATGTTGCGATGTGTGGTGTGTTTAGCGGCGGTTGTACTGGTAGCAGCTGATATTCTTGCACTTGAATACACTGAGCAGGTCAACCCCTTGAGCTCCAAGGACAAGCAGAGGCTACAGACCCAATGCTGACCAGGCCAGTGAAATTTCAATTAGCATTTGTGGGAAAATTGGAACTATATTTTCTTAATAACACCCTCCCCCAACACTACTTCTCAATACAACATGAGTCAAATAGGGAGAGATGCGCTGACGCCGCTCGAAGTAGAGTCTTACACAGGCACCGATCCACTAAATAGTTCTTCCATTGCTGGGTTCAGATTCTCTACAACTGGCACCAAAGATTCCGAAAAAGATGTTGGCGCCCTACAGCTGACACTGGAACCCAATGGCTGAAAAAGCGAGGAGTCACAAGGTATCTACTGCGAAGAAAAATTTTTTGCAAATGCCCATGCCCAACACTAGACGGCAGAGCTATGCAAAGTATGTAAAGCATGTATAGCTACAGCAACACATGCTATCTGGATACCATGAGCATACCATGGAAAACCTCAATTAAGAAGTGTAAGAGGCTTAGGGCAGGGTTTGTGAGGAGGGCGGACAAACTCACCTCTATGGTTGGATCATACTCATCCACAAAGTGGTTCTGTATGAGCTGTATAGTCAGTGCACTCTTTCCCACGCCTCCAGCGCCTACCACCACCAGCTTGTATTCAGTCATTCCCAAACACCCGTCCGCAGCAGCTGAAACCACAAAAAAAGGAGGAGGCGAATAAATGCTTGGCTTGAATTAGGTACCAATACCACAAACACCCTAAGTGCTATGACACCTTTCCCGTTTTTTTTTTTTTTTTTTTTATATATTACACTTTCAATTAAAACATACATAGTGAAGGACTGATCAGTCATATAACGATGTGCAAAAACCTCGAGCAACAAGTCAGCTTCCCACTGAAAAACCTATTCCCTCTGTCATGTTTCTTGTGGCTACCTCTGATCTTTTGAAATATTTTAAAGAAATTTACAGCATTCATTTTCATTGTTTCAATTTCGTCTTGGGCAAAATTAATCTGACAAATTTTCAAGTAGGAAACGTTCAGATTGAAAAATTTCAACTTGGCGAATATGTGGTGTAAGAAATTGGGTTATTAGCTGAGGGGGTAAGTACCCACCTCAACTACAAAACACAATTCTTGCCAGAGTGAAGCACTAAAGTCACAAAACAAACCTGAGTTCAATCCCCTAGTAGTTAAGGAATGGAGCAGACAGGTTTAACTTAATGAAATGTGTAAAGTATCTAAGCAGTAGTTAAACAGTTAAAACACTCAAATGCAAAACAAGAACAATCCCACAACGACTTAGAACGACTGAGTTAAATTTAATGACATCAATCCAATAAAGGGAACCAGATACATAAATGTTAACAAATTCATAAGTGCAAATATTGTTAAGAAGCACAGAGTGTCAATGATAGTCAAAGGTCACAACAGAATAGGGCCTACGTGCAATTTGATGCTAACTGAGGGAAATTATAGGTTGGATAGACTAGCCAGGTTCATTTCGGTCAAAGATTCCACCCCCAGACTTTAGAACCTCATGTCCCAGTGCACCACAGGATTACACTTCTAAAGCACACTAGGCCCCCAGGAGAGCCACTTAGGAACTCAGTGTGTTGGGCAGTGGCGACAACAAAGTCCAGTTGCCACTGGTTAGATGGCCAGTTGCAGGAAAAGGCTTCTTGTAGTTAGTTGGGTCCCTGTAGCTATAACAGGAGATCAACCTTATTAACACTGGAGCCCACATCTATTTCCTGGGTACAAGATGCTCTTCTCGTGTCGCAGACAGCAGATTCAGTCCTTTGGTGATGTTCCACGGGTCCAGGAGGGTTCTTAAGTTGGTTTCTGGAGATGCCACGTTTATGCCTGGCACAAACCACCGGGTGGGTGGGAATGACCACAGGGGATGCCCTAACTAAGGGTGTAAAGGTTCCCAGGGCTAACCATACCTTGTGGGCATTTTCAAGGTGGCATTATACCTCAGTTGGAGGGGGGGGGGGGGGGGGGGGGGGTGGTGGTTGGGTGGTGTCCTCCCACATCTAAAACTAAATTGCGGTTTAAGGCAGTCCTAGTAACCCTACAAATCAAAGCTGAGCTTTCAGCAATCAAACAGAATGCCAAAACACTGTGTCCACTGTTTCCCTCCTTTGAAGTGCACCCGAGGCTGTGACATTTAAGCAAGATGTGACACTAATATCGAGAAGGATGCCCACAGCCTCACCATAGTGGTCACTCTAAATTAGAGCTGGGACAGCACTCCCTCCCACTGGGCATGGAGCCCACCTGACTAGTACAAAAGCGGAGTCAGACAGATGGCAGCTACATGTGCATATGACAAGGGAGTCCCCTTTGAAGCTCAACAAGGGCTGGGCACATCCTGTTAATGGCTAGAAAACACCAAAATCCTACTGTCCCTGCCGGGCGGGAGCAGTTCATGCCTCACCTCAGGGGAGGTCATCAAGCTGTCAGGTAGCAACTGAATACTAAAGGAAAGGACCCAAGGGGCTTTAGGAAGGCAAAAAGTAACTTTTATAAAGTACTTTTTATGCAATAGCTTGGCAAAATGTGACTTCTATTAAACTGGATATTGTTTATTATTAAAAAGTCCTTGAAATAGTCCTTAGTCGTTACCAATCTGAAAATAGCACTAAAAGGTGTTATAATGTAATCCATCATGTTTGGGCCAAAAAAAAAAACATTATGTCAAAGGAGTGCACTTGGTGCAGAACTGAATCTCTGGTTCAGTCGATTTATATTTCATTTAAATTAAAGCTTTGAGGACGAGGAGAAAAAACTATATTCGTTCATTAAACAAAATACCAACGATTTAAAGATGGTATGAAAAAAGAAATGCAAAATGGTGTAGTGCTTCTCCTGGGATGGAGGAGGGAACTAAGAACACAGACAAAAAGAAGGTGGGGGTGTGGTATACTACAACAAGCTTTTTTGTGCTTTTGGGTGTGGATGTCAACTACTGTTTGATGGTAAATCCATCCCCTCAAAGTTCCTGTGTGTGGTCACCATCTTCAGATTTTGTTTTTTCTCCTGGAGTCTGTGCTCTTTGGAACTTTCCTTGAAGTGTTGCTCACCACGCCACTTTACCTAACCCCATTTTTGGGGGGAGGCAAGTGGGTCACATGTGAATCCTCAAAACTCAACAGGCTGCAACACTACTCCTTCTGGTAATTAACCATTTACTTTTGCAACATAAGACCTTTTTTGGATTTACATGCTGTGCATCGGATTACATAGCGGGGATGGTACCTTGGGAAGGATGGCTTGACAAACAGGGGTTGTAGCACTCTCTGCCCCACCTATGCTTGCTTTGTAAAGGTGTGTGGGGGAAATGACCAAGTTGCAGTCATGCAGATGAACATGTCTATTAGGGTTGCACCCTTCTTCTTGGTAGAGTATGCCAGGGGCGTGTGGGTAAAGCTTTTCTTGCCTTTGTGTTGCATGTTTGGATAGTTTCCACTATTCATTGTGCAATTGTTACCTTAATTATATGTGTAGCTTTGCCTGCTCTGGTAAAGGAGACGAAGAGTTGGGTCCCCTTTTGAATTGCTTTTGTCTCTTTTGCAGGGGTGAGGGTGATTAGTCAGGTGACATCCCTGGCTGTCTGGCGTTGTCCATTAGGGTCAGGGGAACAGGTGAAAGGAGTATACAAACCTCCACAACCAGTCTATTGACAAGGCATACCCCTTGGGTTGGTGATGTAGGAATCTAGATGCGAAGTCTCAGCATTTTGCTTTTTCTGGACTTGAGAACTGGTCTACGCTTGGTGTACCACCAGCATGTATCTAAACATGCGGTCCAGTACTTCTAGCTTTTGCTCCCATTCCTGGGCTGTGTTTTCAGGTCTGCTTGTGTTTTCTGTTTCCCCGGGAGGTGTATTGTTACTTGTCATGTTCTGTTGGATCACCCATTTCCATATCTCCTTGGCTAATCTCGACAATGGGAACTGCTTTGTGCCTTGTTGAGGTAGAACACTGCAGGTGTGTTGTCTGTTTGGATAGGCACTGTGCCCCTTCATATGCGCCTAGTAAATGCTTTCAGAGCTAGGAAGACCATCTTTAGTTCCAGGTAGTTTATGTGCTTCACGGCATCCATAGCACTCCAGAGTCCTCTGGCCTTCCGTCTGTCCATGTGTGCTCCCTTAGTCCTCGTGGGATGCACTTGTCTTTATGGTCACCGTGGGAGCAGTTAATTTGAAAGGAATCCCTAGCCTCACATTTGTTGGAATCCACCATTTTATTTCCTTCTGAAGCCTTGCTCTGACAACCACAAGATACTTCCACCTCCCCGTGGCTTCTGACCATCAGTTGCAGAGCCATTCCGGAATGGATCGCATATGCAGTTACGCATGCGGTATAGGGAGGGGGGAGTGGAGGATGCATGGTACCATCAAGATGATAGCCCATGTGGTCAGAGACTGACACTTCTGCTGAGATAGCTCTGCTACTGCAGTCACCCTCTTACAGACTGGATATGCATGTTCAGTTCAATTCCAGTGTTGAACCCCCACCCCCTCCACCAGAACCACTTATCCTGCTCTGGGAGTTGTGATGATTTCTCATAGATGGCGACTCTGAGCATGGGGTATGACTCTTTGGCTGGAAAAGGCTAACTTGAAACAAGAATGCCACCAAGACTTGAAATAGTTCAAGTATAGGTAGACTTGTATACCCTGCCTTCTCAGATGTGATGCAATCATCGCTGAGCATTTTGTAAATACCCTTTGGCATAAAAGCAGCACGAAGGGTAACACTATGAACTGGTAGTGTACCTTGTCCAGGACGAATCTGAGGTACTTCTTGTGCCTCTGCATCATTGATTTGTGTAGGTAGACATCTTTTAGGTCTAGGGTGGCCATGTATTCTCCCTTCTTAGGAGTGGGCTTACTTCTTGTGGTGTTGTCAGTGTTGTTTAGGTATCCAAGGTCTAGAACTGGTCTTAGTGTCAAGTCTTGTTACTAGGAAGTACACTAAGTAGACTCCATGGCCTGCCTCCCCTGGAGGGACTCTCCCAATGGCTTGCATAATATATATATATATATATATATATATATATATATATATATACATACATATACATATACATATACACACACACACACACACACGTTTCTTGACCTCATCTCAGCTGCGAGAGTTATTTTTCCCTTAAAGGTTTTTGTAATTGGAGAACATAAGGGAGTGGTCTGGTGAGTTATATGGAGTAACCAGGTCTTTTGTTTATGACCCAATTGTCAGAGGTGACTGACCTCTATTCTTGGAGGAATCCTCCTATTCCCTTCCCCCACTGGTGCTATGTGGCACGGTTGTCCTCACAATAAGGGTTTCCCGCGAAAGGGATATTGGTGTTTGACGGGCTGGCAAGAACCACATCCTGTCTGTTAGAGGTTCCTGCTCTTCTGAACAATCCTCTGAACTTTAAGGCTTTTTCCACTTATGGAGTTTCAGTCCTGGCTGTGGAGGGTTTCTTAAATACTTACTTACCTTGGTACAGTATGCTGGGAAGCATAGGTAGGGACAGGTCTGCCTTTTGTGATGGGATCTGCACTTCGAGGAGGAAGCCAGTTCCCTCCATAGCTTCCCTGAGCTGGACCCCTATACGCCTCCGACACCCTCTTGATTAGTTCACTGTACATGGACAGGCTGTCCAGAGTTGAAAGCCTTGAGGGATAGCCGACAACTACCTCCTTGGGAAATATAGCATTGAGATCCTGCCACTCGACATCCATCATGTCCATCAAGATTTTCTAGAGGGCTTGAGAAAAGTATTTCCACCCGTTCGTACACCTTCCCTTCCATGGGAATTGAATGTAGTTTTGTCTTAACTCATGGGTCCACCCTTCAAGCCAATACACTAAGCTTCTTGGAACATCTTACATGGAAGACCGCTTTTCTTGTTGCTGTTACTTCAGCCAGAAGAGTCAGCGAAATTCAGGCTCTCTGTTCTAAAGAAACATACACAGTATTTCACGATAACAGTGTGGTTATCAGAACCCATCCGGGTTCCTACCTAAAGTAATGTGACTTTCATATTAACCAGACCATCTCTCTTCCAACATTCTTTCCCAAACCATCTACGCCAGCAGAGAGAACTTTGCACTCCCTAGATCTAAAGAGTGTTAAAGTTTTATCTTGATAAAACTAAAGATATCAGTCTGATCAATTTATAAACTATGGTCCCAGGAGAATGGGTATAGCTGCCTCTAAGCAAACTATTTCCAGGTTGATAGTCTCAAGTATTGTATTTGCTTACCAACTGGATAAAAACAATTGACTGCCAGACCCAAAGCACAATCGGCAAGGCGGCAACAACAGCCCTTCTGAAGAACGTCCCATCTCCGAAATCTGCAAAGCTGCAACAGAGATACTTTCACAAGGCATTACAGTCTAGATTTAGATGCCAAGACAGACACTCAAGCGGGTCAGGCTTCTTTAGGAAATGTATTTAATTAAAACAAGTAAACTGCTTGTGCTTCCACCTCTTCGTCTGCAAGGCTTGGGATGGGCTTGCTAATCTATTCAGTGCTTATGACTATTAATGAGGATCCCCCTGGAAGAGAAGGATAAATTACTTACATGTAAATCCTAGTTCTCTTCCAGGTGAATCCTCATCAAAGTCATAAGCAACACACCCGCCTCCACGGACAGAATTCTGGAGGTACAGCAGTTTAATCTTCTAGCCTATTCCTCTGGTCACTGAAAAAAAGTACTGACCTAACTGTCACCTAACTGTCACTGCCACGGCATGGTGAGACACTGGAGGTTCTCAGGGCTTTAAAGGCACGGTGCCAGTATTTTGGTTCTGCTATGTTAGTTGGGATGTAGCCTATTGGCTAATAATGCCTTTGTATTTTCACTGCAGTTTTTCTCTATAAGAGATTGCTAATACTTTCTAGGCTCTCTTCTGTGATTTCAGAAAGCTGTAAATTCTAGTTGAATAGTTTTATTAAAGAAAAACTTTACAAAAATAAGACATTTTTAGCCTGTTTGTCAACATAGACTGCATGATTGCTTACACATGTATAGGATATATATGAACTAAAATTCTCCATATGTACTCAAATTCTCTACATGAGAATTACATATAGATTTAAGGTATATACACATGTGCATTTATATACTTCCAGGGTCCCAGCACGTGGGCAGGAATATTCAGTGCTTATGACTTTGATGAGGATTCCACTGGAAGAGAAGAACAAGTTACTTACCTTCGGTAACGCCTTTTCTGGTGGATACACTGTAGGGGACATGGCTATCCACCATTTGCAAGATACCTTTCAAAGCCCAGCACCAAAGTGATAAGTAGCATGCAGTTGAGGTAGCTGCTCTTTTAGTGTGTCCTGGACGCGAGCAGGAACAACAGCAGTCATCAGATACAAGCAGCCCAGCATCTGCAAGCTCTCGCACATCTATGGCAACAGACTGTTATCCAGTATTGAATCTTTCATAGATTCACCTGCTTGAATCATTCCCCGACGTGGGAGTCCCATGGTACCTTAGAAAAGCATTATGTAAGAATCACGTAGGCTATAATGGCAGCTGCCATCAATTGAATAGCCTATCTATGTCCTTTTGAAAAAACAAACTTGACCCATGACCAATCAGGCGCCAGCACCCTCTAGAATACTCACAAGAGAAGCTCTCTCCCTCAGATTTTTTACCACACATCGTGTGAAGGTAGTCACTGAGCTCTGCTCAGTGTTTTCCTGTGGAAATCTTTTCCTTCATCCTAAGATATATGTCAGAACATTCTTAAAAAGGCCTTTTTCACCCATGTAGATCTTGTGGCAGGAAAAGGCTTCATACTGATGACCCTCATAAGGACTGCCTATATTGCCTGTACCCTAGGCATCAAAAGACTGTTAAATCTGTCACATTTTCTCACCCAAGACTCTGAGGAACAGAGAAGGAAGACTCCTTTTGTGGCTACAGCCAAAGACCAGTTCCTCAGGTTAGGACGGTGACAATCCTTCAAGACCCCAGAAAAGGTAAAGATCTACTGACCAGGGACATTCTGAGGAGAGCAGGAAGACTGCTAAAAATCACTATAAAGACCCCTCAAAGGAGTAATCACACTTACTCTCCACTTGGTCAGCCTCCTCACAGCCATTTACCCCGCATTCTAAGAAAAAGGAGACTAATCATCTTTCTCCGAGCCATCGACATCAAGAAAACCAAGGGTCCGGTCAACGCCAACACCACTATCGACAAAGACTACCACAGCAACAGTAAGCACGGTCTTGTCGATGAGACCATAGTCGTCGCTCACATAATCGATGACGTCTATACAGACACTTATATCGTCAACGATTGGTGGCTCAGGTCATTCTGAAAGGGTGGATTTGACATAACCACCAAATAAGGAAAAAACCTCAATCGACAAAGCGGACATCTGAATTGACGACAAAGACAGCTTCACCGGCTGCATCTAAGGGCTCACGCCGATCCACGAAGGTACCGTCGACGACAACCCATTTGACTAAACCATCAACAAAAACAACCTCAACGCCACCACCGACAAAACCATTGTCGACCATATTACCATTGAGGATGTCAACAAGGACAACAACACTGGCTCTAGTAAAAGAAATACCGGTGCCACAATACACTATTGCCCCACCACTTCAAACCCCACTGATCTTTGTACCATCATAAAACTTACTAAGGTGACACGGCCTACTTTGCATCCTGAGGACACCTCTTCAAGCAAGGTGTCCACCTTGCTGCCTAGCCACCTCTTGGACTGGAAAGTCTGAAGAGGGTCCATTTTGGGACGCACACAGTCCAGCAGAAGTGCATGCCAAATATCAGGATGATGAATATGATCAGCAAGATTATGAAACTTATTATACTCCTCATTGCAGGCAATATGAACCATACCAATATACTCCGTCACGCAATACCGTTCAAATGCCTAGGTCTCTCATTCAAGACCTTCAAACCCTGCTGCAGGACTATAAACAAAGGTTTACGGATCCTACTCTGGACAAAACACAACAACCTGTGCAACCACACCTTTAACGGCTACCCCAAGAAGCTTGCCTCCACCTCAGACAACTCCTAGACCAACACCAACATCTGCAATAGCCTTGCCTCTCAGAGATGATGATGATGATAATGATGATGATACCTCCTCTGAAGAAGAGAGAAGAGGGGGAGGTTATTATTCCTCTGCATTTCCAAGTGGCGTGAGACGAGTATATGGCACCTACACCAACATCACCCCTCCTCATCCATCAGATTCTCCACCTAAGGACATCGGAGGGTTCCACAATCTGATGGATAGAGCTGCCACGTGTTTCCATCTATCAACATCTGTCTCACATACAAATTGTTTTTTTACATGACTTCAAAGAACAGCTCAGAAAATCCTGAAGATCCAGCGCTATAACTGATTATATATGGAATTAAAATAATTAAAAATCCATCAACAGGGTCACCTGTACCACCTCATCTGGATTATTTAAAAAAAAAAAAAAAAAAAAAAAAAAAAGAAAAAAAAAAAAAACACACACACACACACACAAGGCTACGGGGGACTCTACAGCATGCTTGATAGGTCATCCAAAACCAGATTGTTGTCTCACAAGCTGCCCAAAAGGTGCTCCAAAAATCCATCCATCCCGATCTCGGTTTTACCGGGCAAGGAAGGGAGACGTTTGGACAATATTGGAAAGAGATTCTCCCATATGTCAATGGTTACTCTCAAGGAAGCAAATACTTTAGCGATATTAGGTCGCTATGACTGACAAGTGTGGTCTGATATGATTGCTTACCTTGATCTCATTCCAGGAGACAAACAACTGGAGGGTAAGAAGATACTGCAGGAGGGTGAACGCACTTCCACAGAAATAAGTGATTGCGCCTTGGATATTGCGTCTACATGTTTACGACAACTTACTAAGGCAGGGGTCTTACACTGTCAGGCATGGCTGAATTTCACCTCTTAAAGCAGAGGTCCAGTCCAGAATTTTAAACATGGCCTATGACTGAGAGAATTTGTCTAGCAAGCACATAGTCTGCTTTTATTAGCAACCAAAATGGACACCGGTACTGCTAAATCTCTGGAATATAGAATATTACCCTTTCAAGGAACCAGGGGCAGAGGTTTCACATCCTACAGAGGTGGTGAGACAAAAGCAGCCTGTCGCAATTCAGGTCTACATATCATCAGACCTATTGTCAACCTCTCGCAGCAGCATTCAGCAGACAAGGAAGCAGGCAGGGCAAGAACAGCCCTCCAGAGGTCAAGAAACCAGCTGCAAACAAAAGATTTCCATGGGTTACTGGCTTCAAATTCTTCCCCTCAACGCAACCAAGTTGGTGCAGACATCTTGCCGTTCTAAGATCGATGGACGAAAATAATATCAGACAAGTGGGTGTTGGACATAGTGTCTTTGCGTGCCGGCATAGGCGCGCACCAAGCTGCAACATCCAGTGACGAGCGGGGAACTGGCATCAAATCATACTACCTGGTGGTGCAGATCCAATTCATGGCACGCCAGAAAATGGAGCCAATTTGGGACACTACTGGGGACCCCCGTTCGCAGTGGCTTGCCCAAAATACTACTAGAGCCCAAACTAGAGAGGGGGTCTATAGGGGAGATCTGGAGGGTGGCCAAGTACTGTTGGACTCTCTGGTTTCAGAAGATTAGGTTATAAACCCCATACTCGCCGGAGATTCCTTCCTTCTCCCACCTCATCATAGAAGCAATCTTTCTATGTGGACAGAGAAGTAGGTAATGCTATTGGAGGATTTTTTTTTTTTCCCCAGAGCTAGAATCCTGCTGGTGTTCCCTGAACTGCAAACTGATTTTAAAATACCACTGGGCAACTTTCTCCTGTACGGATCACTAGTGGCAGTCTTCAGAGGATGCTAGCCTGGTGAATTAGGGGAAATCTACACTACACTTAGGCTGTAATTTGCTTTGCACCTACTCGGGTCAGGGGAAGGGGGAATATGCTGGTATCAAACTTTTATCGTGGTCTGAGGACTGATTTGAAGGTGCCTTTTGGTAGTTTTGAGGGACACACAAGATAGACGAACTTGGGATTCCCACCAAGGAGAGAGCATGGGAGAAAATATTGGATCATAATCCAAAAAAAAGGGTCCAGGAATGAGTTTTAAACTGATAATTTTTAGCTCCTCCCAAGGGCACAATAGAAACCAGTACCCATCAATGGGTCCCAGCACCAAGCCCTCCCCTGGCTCAGGATATTAAATATGATTTGGAGCTGCCCCCAGCTGTTGGCCTATTGGGAGGCCATGGCTGACATTTTAAATGAGGCTACTGGCCAGAATATTAACTTTCCACCCCTGATGTGTATCTTGGGATTATTTGCAGGGCCTGCTAAATACATGGCGATGTCCAGGTACCTGGACTTGGGTCTAGTTCTTGCCAAGCAACAGATTATCCTTAACTGGACAGCAGCAGCGGGCCCAATTTTTGAATGTGGTCCAATGAGTTGATTTGCTGGGTGAGATATGAGAGGGTTGAGCTTCTTAGAGAGGTCAAACAGGGTCAAGGGTCTATGGAGGTCGTTAGAGCCTGGGAGGGTCTCCTAGAGGAGATTTAAAAGGGTAATGCTGCATCAGATGTGCTAGGAGGGGAGGCAGATCTGGCTCTACCGCTGTCCCCCCAGGGATGGTCTTAGTCATGAAGGGGTAATGCCTGAACGTATTATGGGATATTAACATGTGTGTAGTGGTGAAAAGGCATTATAATGATGTAGCCTGTTGGCCCCAGTGGTGGGTCCCGTGATGTGCGCTGCCAGAGCAGTGAATTGGACAAAGCTAACCCTGTGCTCTCATAAATACTTGTACTTTCACTGATGTGGTGCTTACTCCAGCTGAACTGTGTTGAGGGAGTTGGGCGAGGGAGGCGAGTTGGAGGGAGAGTATGTGCTTATGGCTTATTATCCGAGCCAATATTAGGGTAATGTTAGTAGGGAGGACCGGGAGGTGCCTTGTGTGGATGTCATTGGTATATTCTGCAACATATTTTGTTAAGTAACTGTTGTTTCTTCTGTTGTACAGACGTATGTGAAATGCCAATAAAATGTGTATACAAAATGATACATGCTGTGAAAGGTAGTACTGTGTGCTATAACAGTTAAGTATCCCAGAAGAAAGAAGGAAGAAAAAAAAAAAGAAGAGCCTTTGAAGAATCCAAATGCAGACCAAAGGTGTCCAAGCATAGCAAGCACAGTGTGTCGTAGTAAGCACACTGCCATAATGTCACATCTCACTGCTTGGCACAAAATATATTTATTGATTTGTTTAACAGGACAAGTGGCTTTCTTAAGCATCTGATTCTCTGGATAAGTAGATATTTTGTAAACAACTCTGTGAGCTTAGCCCATGCCTGGTTTGTGATCCACCCTACCAATATAGGGGAGGGCAAATTCAAAACAGTCTTTATAAGTGTGGTTTGGATGTTATTCCTTATATTTATTATTCAAACATTTCCTCTGGGCTTACTGAACTTGCCATCATATATGATGGTTCACACTAGGGCAATGATTCTATAGGTGCTGCAGAGGTCATGGAAAATCTGGATTTCTCATTACTGGCCAACAGTTCCACACCTCACTCAAGACATTCTCTGAACATACTGTTTTCCCAGAGTACCAAATGCAGACATCACAAAATACCGGACGCTACTGTGGCAAGATCACACATTCAATTCAAGTTTGTTTAAATCACTGTATAACAATAAAATATATAAAAATGCAAAAACTGTAGAATCTTTCCTAAAAAATTATTTTGGCTGAGTCTATAGAAACTCATTCCTTTCACAGTAAATTCAAAACAACCTCTAACATTCAATCTGAAGATCTCGCACTATCCCGGATTTTTGCTCCCCACACTGCGCACTCTTGGACCAGATTTACTCACCATGACACCCTTTCTTCGTGGCAGTGCCCTCACAAAAACAAACCAAGAAATAAAAACCCAAAGCAAGTACAAAATAATAATGTACAGAGGGCCTCTACCACATTGAATCATCCTCCAGGGATACTTCAGGCTTCACCATCTCAACACCATCGACAAAATGCCTTTTGATCTGAGCTAACCTTATTTATACTGCCCACCTCTCCCATGAAGGCAATACAAGTTAATGTTCACCTATGCTGAAAAGGTTCACACCAGTCACAGAACATACCTTTATGCAAATAATCAACAATATCAAAGCCCCCTTAGTGGAATCTGCACAGTGTAAAAACTATCAGACTTTGCAAGGTAGTGATCATACACATCATTACAAGATTCTTCTTCTAACAGTTTATGGACTACCTCCAGTTCCCTCCCTGTGATGGCTTCCTTCTTACTTACCCTTTCTCAAGCCGTTTTACATTCCAATAGTCTGTTTAAATCATAGCGTCTGCAGGAAGTTTTCCTTCTAGTTATTGCCTCTGCAAACATCCTTGTACATCCAACTGGATGACTTGAATCCTGCAGCCTCTGCTGCAAGGCTGACACACCTAGATGCCCTCATGTATGCGGACCAGGTCCGTTCACCTTTATTCTGTGCACTCACCCTGTAGGAACCAAGAGCCTTCATTTATACGCTTTGATAGCTGTTGGACTGTAGACACTGGTTGTAAATTGTTTCAACGAAGGTCCCTGGAATTTACCAGGGCTTTCCAGATAGACTACCCAATTTAACAGTTTGCTTAGCTCATGGCAGTGCCTCCACAGGTGACAACCTTAGACAATTTTGGAGGATCTGATAAGCTTTTCCATGAGAGTGAGAAGCCTTAGCATGCCCTGGAAAAGCAGTGACACAATGTCCCGCTTCACCTTTTTCTGGCATGCACGGAGTGTTCCCATCGGGCATAAGAATTTGGGAGCTCACTGGAGATGCTCAGTTATGTTAATTGACTTTTGAGATTAATCTGCGATGTGATGTCAGCAAGAAAAGGCCGAGTAGAGAGTCTCACCTTTTATGCAAGGAAGCAGAGAGACTGTGGTGGTGCTAGATTGTGAGCTAGATTCCCTTGGTGGTGCGCCCAAGACCAATCACCTAGTGGGCTCTCTCCAGTGCGCCTCTCTTCAGTTGGACTTATTCCCCTATTCTGAAAATTCCCAGTGCTAGCAGTTCTTTACCTTTCAGTATCTACTGGGGGAGGGGAAGGAGCACGTTTCAGTTTAAGTGGAAATTTCAACTGCATTACTTGCTTCCCCTCATACTCTTGATACCGCAAGTCATCAGGAAGATTCTTTCGGCCAGACCTGCTCTCCCAGTTTGAGGACATGGTTCTGCACCCCAATCTCCATTTCATGCTTTGGTGGTCGACGTAATCTTATCTGTTTGCTGTCCCTCCAATAAGTTTGCTTACTCCAGCATGAGTGCGGCACAGAAAATGTTGTGGACCCTTTGCAAGCCAAGCTATTGCAGCTGCTAAAATGTGTGCTTTCCCTTGCTCAGAGGGGTTGGATGTGTGTACCCTCCTCTCATCTTTGAATGGTTCCTTATACACTTTAATAAAAAAAAAATAAAGAAAAAAAAAAAAAAAAAAAAAAACACACCACATTCAAAGGAAACCAATATTAGCAAAACCAATAGCCCAGCAACCGAACCCAGGCCTAAGACTTCGTAAACGTTTGCTCAGCGTAGGGGACCAGTGTTTCACAAGGCAACAGTATAGTTGAGTAGAAAACCAGAGGTAATACATTCCCATACTAGAAAATAATGATGCCCAAGCTTATCACATAAAAAAAAAAAAAGAAGAAAAAAAAAAGGGGGAATATTTGAGAAACATTTACATTTCAAAAGTGAAACATACATTCCAAAAGAGAGTAAATAGTACAAGATACTTCATATTGCACTTTGGAGTACTCCACAGCTAGTAGCCATAATTAAGACAACGCTTGGTCAGGTAAACAATAAAAGTATATTCTTAAAGAAGAGGAAAGGAGGAAATAAAAGCCACAATGTATAGGGAGTACTCAACGAGACAGGGTAAGGAATTACGCAATATAAGGTGTGTATTGGCATAAAATGTATACAACTGATGTGTAGTAGGATCCCAGTTTCAAAATGTGCTACTTTGAAACATAAAGCATAGTCACAGATAAAGATGCCTATAATGTAATCAAACACAAGCTGCTAGATCTTGCCAGCACACTTTTGCTTTGGAGGTAAAGGAGACCAAGTTCACTTTCTGAAAGTTATCACTTACAGAAAACACAATTAAAAAAAAAAGCCAGCAGATTTGGCAACTAAAATATCTCTATTACATAGACTGTGGGCCTATAAAGGAAGCAGATTATCTAACAGGCAGTGTCCTCTTACCATTTCCTGAGCCTTTCCCAACAGAACTTTATGATTCACTATTCACATACAGACAGGTCAAGAAAATGTGTCACTCTGCTGTGCAGCAACAGCCTAACTACTGCTAGCAAAGCAGAGTTACTTTAATCCTAAAAGTATTCTAGCCATGCTTAGAAGTGTGATGCCACAGTGCCTAAAGTCAACTCTCGTAAGAGGGCATGGACTAATGCATTCTCCCATGACTCGGTTATTGCCCAAAATGTGCTCCAATATATTATTTTTACTTGTAAAAATACTGCACCCAGAATATCGACTACCATTATGTCTAACACACACACTTGCAAATACAGATTTATTATTTTTAACTCCACATCCACATACCTTGGCAACATAGTGGCAGGTGATAAAGAAAATGTTCTCCCTGTGATGCACATTTTCCAGTTTGCAAGTGGCAGCAGTGCCAGTAAAAAGCAGAAGCACACCTTAGGGAGGATCAGATTTCCTCATTTGTTTAACAGACACTGAATCTACAGCAAAACCTGCTCAGGAAGATTTCTCTGTACATGTGAAAGGCGTGCCAGAGAAACTCTCACGCCCCATCATTTCTATACCAGAGGGAATGACCTAGATATTAAATCACAGTTTTGCATTTAAATGGGGATGGAGTCAAAGCCAAGAAGGCTTCCATTTGCTAGCCATGAATTTCTGATGTCATTTGCCAATTCTCCTCAGGAAAGCTTGCATTCTCACGTTACGAAACCGTGCCAGTCAAAGCGGTGTTATCCTATTAGTAATCAGTGTTATCCAAGTCAATGCTACTCATTTAATTATTTGGGGAAAACACACACACACACACACACACACACACACACACGTGAATACTGAAAACTGGGAGCTTTAGTTTCTAAGAAACAAGATAGCAAGTAGATTGTGACTTTCATCGCACAACGATACAAGCAATTCATGTCTTTGAGACCTCCTGGGACATGAAGCTCTCCCCACCACGTCTGCACATACATAAGGGCACCATACAATACACACACACCACAAATAGTCACAGAGACTGTGCTACACAAACGTCAGGGCCCAGAACCCACAGACTTCCTTCAAAGAGTTCCGCCTATCATCCCTAATTCCACACATTCAAAGCAAAGACAAAACAGAAATGTTAGCCAAACATCGCCTTAACTCAAAGATTCCTTGATCATACTTCAACATAAAACCTGTTCTCACAACACGTAATTCAAAGTCCCCAGGCTTCCCACCAAATTATGCAGGTGACACAGCACAACACACTGGCACATCTTTGTGTATATTCCACAAGCGAAACGCACAAGCTCAAGACAGCCCGCTGCACCACACATTAACAAGTGTCCAGCACTGCAACGCACCTAACAGGAGGTCACACAATCTGCACCCAGTATCTGACAGAGACTTCTAGCTGCAGACTCCTTACCTTTGAATTCCCTGGCGTCCACTTCAAATCCGGAATCTTTTTGCTGAGCAATACCCTGCGTGTGCCATCAGGTGGTGTTGTTCGGATCCGAATGCATCGTCCAGCTCTGAGCAACTTCATTAGTGACGTTGGAGCAGTCTGGGACGTCAGTCGCCTATAAAGGCACCACCCCGGTGCGCTTATGTCAGTTCTTTTCCTTCCACACCAGTTAAGCGCAGGTCCGGGATTGAGCTACTCTTTGCCTTTTTCGACTGTTTTGTCGAATATTTTTTTGTGTGTGTGAGGATTGTCATCTAGGAAGACTGGGTTTAAGCAGCGTTGTGCCTGCCATCGTACCATGTCGGTGACGGACTCCCACCAGGTATCTCTCTGGGGCCTTGACAAGGACCACGACTCGAAGTCATGCTCTGACTGCCGGGCCATGGTACAGAAGGCTTTGAAAGATCAGTCTCTAAAGCTCATGGTGGCCCAGCAGTAGACTTCGGTCGGCACGACTCTTAGGAAGTCAGTGTCCCGCACAAGAAGGAGGTCACAGGACCGCTCCAGGAGCCCCAAGTCATCTTCGTCCCACTCGGGGAAGAGGCACAAGAAGAAGAAGTCCAAGCGGACTTCGACATGCCCATCGGCTGACGAGGAGTCACAGGAACGTCAAGATTCCAAGCAAGGTTCCGCGTAGCCATTGCCAGGGCCGACTTCGCATCTTACACCACCTCCCCCCCCCCCTTATCCAGGAGCCAGAGTGACCCCGCTCAAATTAAAGGCCTTTAGGCTGCCCCCACAGGTGGGTCTTTCAGACCCCACGGGAACAGCAGGGGCCCCATCGGGTTCGACGCCAGTTCCACACAACCAGCCTCCTCCGGCACTAGGTCTGATGTCTACGCTCCCCCCACCGGCACCCAGAGCCCCATCCTCATTCCAAATGACCGTTTAGAATATGGATTAGAGCAGCAGGACTGTTATGAGGAACTAGGGGAAGCCAGCGATTTTAGTTTTCCAAACAGGGTAAGCAGTTTGGGTGAGCTCAAAGAAGCAAATGAATTTAGCACTGGCATACGATTGTTGACATCAGGCAGTGCAGAGGCATCTACCTTCAATGCAGAATTGTCTAAGGAGAAAAGCTGGTAGATATCCTCTATTTTGCCAATTAAGTATTCAGCTACCTTATCACAGTGAGTGCTGTAGGTGTCAATGGGAGCGGCAAAACATAGGTCTAATGAGATTATTCAGTGATTTAAAAATTTCCTTGGAAGGATTTTTTTGTTCCCTAATTTACTAGCAAAGTAATCGGCTTTAGCTTTCAGAATCAGTTTGTGGTATGATCTGATGGCCGCTCTATATTGAGGTTTCTGCAAAGGGTCACATGCTTGTCTCCAAAACTGTTCATAGGCTTTGCAGCATTTTTTAGCTTAAGTATGTGCTTCAATAAACCAAGGAGCTGTGTGCTTCTTTGTGCAGGCAGCCTGACTGGCAGGAATGAAAACACTGAAGGCTGTAGTGAGCCAGGAGTGCACAGTGTTATTAGCTACCTCAACCTTGGAGGCAAAGTGAGTTTGGCTATCCTGAATGAATTCTCCAAATTTACAGGGATCAAGTTTATGCCAAAGGAATTTCAAAATCATGCTTGAGGTGGTTACCAAAGTATGGCGAGGTAAGCATGGGGAGAGGGGTTGCAGCCTGAAGAGTCCTAAGGTTGGAGAACGCTGGGTCTAGGAGATGGGCGGCAGAGTGAGTGGCACCCAACACCAATTGTGTTAGTTGCAGAAAGGCAAGAGCCTCCAGAAAGTTGGCAGGCTCACATTCTTGGGTAGCATTTAAGTGACGGTTGAGGTCTCCCAAGATACTGAAATTAGCGGATTTAATCATTCAAAGGGGTGGCAACAATAATGTGTTTAAAGAATATATAGTCAATATGGGAATAGGAGGCATGGATATAGGAGTAGAAAGAATAATATCTTGTGCCAGGGTGTCTATGCCAAGCATCCACCAACCCCCAGCTCTGTGAGCTCCTGTTTAGCTTGTGCAGACATTGCACTAGTGCCCTGGTACGAGGCACCACTACGGTCAAAGTGTGATGCCCATACAAGATTAAAATTGTAATTTGTGATAATGTCTCCAACCACATCAGCAAGCTGCTCTCCGAGTATACCTCCTATGGAGGAATCGTGCGCTTCACTGGGGCATAAATATTAAGCCAGGTTAGACTGTGAATGTCCCTTAAGATGTTCATTTTCAGAATGCACCCTGCCTTGTCTACCTTTAAAATGTTGGAACAAAAAGCTAACTTTGCACAAGATGGCTACTCCCAGGGTTTTGGTAGAGGTATACCCCAGAAGCAATGGGGGTATTTCAGGTGTACCATACGATGACAATCATCCACCAGGTGGTGTGTTTCCTTGAGAAAGAATGTCTGGCTCCTGTTGTGAAAGGTAGCACCAGACTTGTTTATGCTTGTTGGGCAAGTTCAAGTCCCATAGTTTGAGGGAGAATAGTTTAGTGTGCTATGCAGTTGCCATAGGTGCATAGATACACAGTGGCTAAGCTTTTAGGTCTACCTGATCCAATAAGCAGTATGGCTTAGTCAGCATAACCCAATAAACTGGCCTGACTTCCTACAAAGTGAGTGAGTGGTTGGTGTGACTGGTCTGCAGGCTAGCTAAGCACATGGCACCATTGTGCTCCCCCTCCACCCCCAAGGGACACGACTGAAACAAGAAAGAAAAAATAAATAAATAAATAAATAAATAAAGCTTAGTACTGAGCCAGCAGGGCCAAACAGTGTAATCCGGTCCAAGGGGGGAGACAGGTGCAGAAGTGCTGAAGAGTAACATTTTTCTACTGATGTCTTGTGCGGCTTTTTGCACAAAATAAATTGCCTAACGGTCTGAATAATTTGTGTCAGACCAGACTACCATGGTGCAGTCAAGCCCCTGGTCCACCACCTGCTGAGTAAGAAGTGCTCACAAGATGGAAGGTCCTGGAAAACCCCACTATCAAAGCTTTTCTCCTGCTGGTTTTGTTGGCCACAAGGAGGAATTTAGGACCAGCTGACCAATTTGTGGTAACTTAGGGGTTACAAGAAACCAGATGATAATAATGCTGTGTCCCTTCATTACCATCAACTAACTTTTCACATCAACTAACACACCACCCATCTGAAGGATGGAAGATCTGAGTGGCCTCTTTCGGAGAAATAAGCAACTAACTGCAATAGGCAAAATGCCTTCTCTTGTTCAAAGAAAGGTTTTGTCTGCCAAAAGTAAAAGGAAACCCTGCAAACTGCAGGTGCGGGACATGTGGGATGCCAGGAGGAGAACCACCACAAATGGAAAGAGCCAACAGAATCCAAAACTCTAGTACATTGCATCAGACTTAAGTAACCATCTCCCAATTGTATACCAAAGGCTTCTAGTGCTCAGTGTATCTGTCCCCAAGAAAGCAGTGTCAAGCACAGGTGTCCGCTTGATGTCACATGACTGATTTGTATCTACAACGTGTTCTGGGTCTGAAAAACCAGTGACAAGCCCCTAACTGCAATTCGAAAGAATGCAGTTGCGGAGGCCTCCGTTGGTTTCAATGTCCTACCTGAATTTACCACTGATGATTTAACAATGAGGACCCAGGTTGTGGAACTCAAAATATCTACTTGCTCATGGGACAGGTTGCTTCATAAATCTACTTGTCCTGATTATATATATTGTAGGAAGTTGGCTCTGTATGTGCTATTTCAAAGTAAGGAATAGCATGCACAGAGTCCAAGGGTTCCCCTTAGAGGTAAAATAGTGGTAAAAAGAGATAATACTAATGCTCTATTTTGTGGTAGTGTGGTCGAGCAGTAGGCTTATCCAAGGAGTAGTGTTAAGCATTTGTTGTACATACACATAGACAATAAATGAGGTACACACACTCAGAGACAAATCCAGCCAATAGGTTTTGTATAGAAAAATATATTTTCTTAGTTTATTTTAAGAACCACAGGTTCAAATTTAACATGTAATATCTTGTTTGAAAGGTATTGCAGGTAAGTACATTAGGAACTTTGAATCATTTCAATTGCATGTATACTTTTCAAGTTATTCACAAATAGCTATTTTAAAAGTGGACACTTAGTGCAATTTTCACAGTTCCTGGGGGAGGTAAGTTTTTGTTAGTTTTACCAAGTAAGTAAGACACTTACAGGGTTCAGTTCTTGGTCCAAGGTAGCCCACCGTTGGGGGTTCAGAGCAACCCCAAAGTCACCACACCAGCAGCTCAGGGCCGGTCAGGTGCAGAGTTCAAAGTGGTGCCCAAAACGCATAGGCTAGAATGGAGAGAGGGGGGTGCCCCGGTTCCGGTCTGCTTGCAGGTAAGTACCCGCGTCTTCGGAGGGCAGACCAGGGGGGTTTTGTAGGGCACCGGGGGGGGGGGGGGACACAAGCCCACACAGAAATTTCACCCTCAGCGGCGCGGGGGCGGCCGGGTGCAGTGTTAGAACAAGCGTCGGGTTCGCAATGTAAGTCAATGAGAGATCAAGGGATCTCTTCAGCGCTGCAGGCAGGCAAGGGGGGGCTGCCTCGGGGAAACCTCCACTTGGGCAAGGGAGAGGGACTCCTGGGGGTCACTTCTGCAGTGAAAGTCCGGTCCTTCAGGTCCTGGGGGCTGCGGGTGCAGGGTCTTTTCCAGGCGTCGGGACTTAGGTTTCAGAGAGTCGCGGTCAGGGGAAGCCTCGGGATTCCCTCTGCAGGCGGCGCTGTGGGGGCTCAGGGGGGACAGGTTTTGGTACTCACAGTCGTAGAGTAGTCCGGGGGTCCTCCCTGAGGTGTTGGTTCTCCACCAGCCGAGTCGGGGTCGCCGGGTGCAGTGTTGCAAGTCTCACGCTTCTTGCGGGGAGTTGCAGGGTTCTTTAAAGCTGCTTCTTGAATCAAAGTTGCAGTCTTTTTGGAGCAGGTCCGCTGTCCTCGGGAGTTTCTTGTCGTCGTCGAAGCAGGGCAGTCCTCAGAGGATTCAGAGGTCGCTGGTACCTTTGGAAGGCGTCGCTGGAGCAGAGTTCTTTGGAAGGCAGGAGACAGGCCGGTGAGTTTCTGGAGCCAAGGCAGTTGTCGTCTTCTGGTCTTCCTCTGCAGGGGTTTTCAGCTGGGCAGTCCTTCTTGTTGTTGCAGGAATCTAATTTTCTAGGGTTCAGGGTAGCCCTTAAATACTAAATTTAAGGGCGTGTTTAGGTCTGGGGGGTTAGTAGCCAATGGCTACTAGCCCTGAGGGTGGGTACACCCTCTTTGTGCCTCCTTCCAAGGGGAGGGGGTCACAATCCTAACCCTATTGGGGGAATCCTCCATCTGCAAGATGGAGGATTTCTAAAAGTTAGAGTCACCTCAGCTCAGGACACCTTAGGGCTCCTTGTTGCTTTCTTTGTTCCCTCCAGCCTTGCCGCCAAAAGTGGGGGCCGTGGCCGGAGGGGGCGGGCAACTCCATTAAGCTGGAGTGCCCTGCTGGGCTGTGACAAAGGGGTGAGCCTTTGAGGCTCACCGCCAGGTGTTACAGCTCCTGCCTGGGGGAGGTGTTAGCATCTCCACCCAGTGCAGGCTTTGTTACTGGCCTCAGAGTGACAAAGGCACTCTCCCCATGGGGCCAGCAACATGTCTCTAGTGTGGCAGGCTGCTGGAACCAGTCAGCCTACACAGATAGTCAGTTAAGTTTCAGGGGGCACCTCTAAGGTGCCCTCTGTGGTGTATTTTACAATAAAATGTACACTGGCATCAGTGTGCATTTATTGTGCTGAGAAGTTTGATACCAAACTTCTCAGTTTTCAGTGTAGCCATTATGGTGCTGTGGAGTTCGTGTAAAACAGACTCCCAGACCATATACTCATATGGCTACCCTGCACTTACAATGTCTAAGGTTTTGCTTAGACACTGTAGGGGCACAGTGCTCATGCACTGGTACCCTCACCTATGGTATAGTGCACCCTGCCTTAGGGCTGTAAGGCCTGCTAGAGGGGTGTCTTACCTATACTGCATAGGCAGAGAGAGGCTGGCATGGCACCCTGAGGGGAGTGCCATGTCGACTTACTCATTTTGTTCTCACTAGCACACACAAGCTGGTAAGCAGTGTGTCTGTGCTGAGTGAGGGGTCTCTAGGGTGGCATAATACATGCTGCAGCCCTTAGAGACCTTCCCTGGCATCAGGGCCCTTGGTACCAGAGTTACCAGTTACAAGGGACTTATCTGGATGCCAGGGTGTGCCAATTGTGGACCCAATGGTACATTTTAGGTGAAAGAACACTGGTGCTGGGGCCTGGTTAGCAGGGTCCCAGCACACTTCTCAGTCAAGTCAGCATCAGTATCAGGCAAAAAGTGGGGGGTAACTGCAACAGGGAGCCATTTCTTTACACAAGCCCCCCCCAGCCCACAGGCCAGGAGACTCAGCCAAAGCTGGGAGAGTCTTCCTAGTCTGTCAGGCGAGGAAGAGTAGAGGAAATAGGCTGGTTTGTTGCAGGGCCTACTCTGCCTTACATCCTCCTGTTCAGGTCATTCCCTCTGGGGAACTGACCCACTTCCACAGTGATAGGACCTAGTCTGAACTGCCCCTTGTCTGTGCTTTTTATGTCTTCACCCATTCTCTCTATTTTGGGGTTAGAGGTATCCACCTCTGCTAATCTTATCTTAGCCAGGGTCACCCCTAGCTTACCCAAAGAGGTTACCCAGAGCTGGAGTAACCCCACCATGACCAACAGGGTCAGGGGGCCTAACTTGCTATTTGGCATGGGGTCAGACCACCATGCCAAGGATAGTGCAGCCATAAAGGCTAACACCCAGCAGAGGCCACTGACAGCTGTCAGTGCCCAGAACCACACCTTTAGCTCTTCACCTACAAGGGAAGGGGCTAAGTTACAGGCTTCTTTGGGTTCAGGGTGCCTGTCTGCTGTATTAGAGTGGGGGGTTACCACATCTTGTAGTAAACACCCTTCTTCCACTCTTTCTTCTGTTAGCTGAGGAGCCAACCACTCAGGCTTAACAGTTGCCCGACTAGCCAGGACTTCTTGTGGGTCAGGTTGGACTTTATCAGAGCCACTTTTGGAGTTCTCCCCTACTGGAGCAGAATCTCCTTGGCTTGCTGGAACCTTGGCTAAAGGTTGTCCACCTTTCCTACTCTGTTTCCTTTTCTTTTTCTTCTGGGGCCTACTTGCATTTACTGCAGAGGCAGGCACTCCAGAATCCTTGGGAGAGGACTGGCACTGAACCAGTTCCTCCCTTGGGCTCTGACTAACCTCTGGGTAGTCATTTCCAAGGAGACAATCAAGGGGGAGGTCTGTACTGACTACCACCCTTCTCCAGCTAAAAGTCCCACCCACTTCTATGGGCACAACAGCCACAGGCCTATCAGTGACCCTGTCTGGGCTAACTCTTACTCCGGCCATCTCACCTGGGATGTACTGGTTTGAGAACACCAGCCTGTCATGCACAATAGTGTGACTGGCACAAGTGTCTCTCAGGGCAGTGGCTGGGATTCCATTCACCAGTAGGTGGTGGAAGTGTCTACTTCCCTCTGGAATCTCCAACTCACCTGTTGGGCCCTTTTTCCAGTTGAAGGCTATGAAGACCTCCTCATCTGAGGAGTCATCCCCAATGGCTACACTGGTCACCCCTGGAATTTTGCTAGGGGGTTTGTTTTTGGGACAAGAAGTGTCCTTGGTGTGGTGCCCTGTCTGTTTACAGTTATGGCACCATGCCTTAGTGGCATCCCAGCTCTTACCCTGGTACCCACCTTTGTTTTGGGTTGTGTCTCTGGGCCCACCCACCTGGTCTGGTTTTTGGGGGCCTACAGGGGACTCTTTCTTTGTTTCTAGTGTCACCCACTTTCTCCTGGGGAGGCTTTGTAACCCCTTTCTTTTGGTCACCCCCAGTGGAAGTTTTGGTTACCCTAGTTTTGACCCAGTGGTCTGCCTTCTTTCCCAATTCTTGGGGAGAAATTGGACCTAGGTCAACCAGATACTGATGCAACTTTTCATTGAAGCAGTTACTTAAAATGTGTTCTTTCATAAACAAATTATAAAGCCCAACAGTCATACACTTCATTTCCAGTTACCCAACCATCCAGTGTTTTCACTGAGTAGTCAACATAATCAACCCAGGTCTGGCTCGAGGATTTTTGAGCCGCCCTGAATCTAATTCTATACTCCTCAGTGGAGAATCTCTGACCCTATTTATGTTGCTGCCACCATTGATGGGTCCTAGGCCCATCTCTTTTCTTTCCCTTTCTATGGCTAGGATCTGTCTTTCCAAAGCCAATCTTTTGGCCATCCTGGCTAACTGGATGTCCTCTTCACTGGAGTTATCCTCAGTGATTTCAGAGTTGTTGGTCCCTCCTGTGAGGGAACCAGCATCTCTGACTATTATTTGTGGAGCCAGGGCTTGAGAGGCCCTGCTCTCCCTAAATAGGACTGGAGGGGGGGAATTTCCCTCCAAGTCACTATCTTCATCCTCTGTGTTGCCATCCTCAGAGGGGTTGGCCTTTGCAAACTCTGCCAACAGCTCCTGGAGCTGTAGTTTGGAAGGTCTGGGGCCCATTGTTATTTTCTTTATTTTACAGAGTGACCTTAGCTCCCTCATCTTAAGATGGAGGTAAGGTGTGGTGTCGAGTTCCACCACATTCACATCTGTACTAGACATTATGCTTCTAAAAGTTGGAATACTTTTTAAGAATCTAAAACTGGTTCTAGAATCTAATTCAAACTTTTAAACTCTAAAAGAAATGCTAACAGGGACTAACACAAGGCCCTAGCAGGACTTTAAAGAATTTAGAAAACTTTTCAAATTGCAAAAATCAATTTCTAATGACAATTTTGGAATTTGTCGTGTGATCAGGTATTGGCTGAGTAGTCCAGCAAATGCAAAGTCTTGTACCCCACCGCTGATCCACCAATGTAGGAAGTTGGCTCTGTATGTGCTATTTCAAAGTAAGGAATAGCATGCACAGAGTCCAAGGGTTCCCCTTAGAGGTAAAATAGTGGTAAAAAGAGATAATACTAATGCTCTATTTTGTGGTAGTGTGGTCGAGCAGTAGGCTTATCCAAGGAGTAGTGTTAAGCATTTGTTGTACCTTCACACAGGCAATAAATGAGGAACACACACTCCGAGACAAATCCAGCCAATAGAATACTTCTTGAATCAAAGTTGCAGTCTTTTTTGAGCAGGTCCGCTGTCCTCGGGAGTTTCTTGTCGTCGTCGAAGCAGGGCAGTCCTCCGAGGATTCAGAGGTCGCTGGTCCCTGTGGAAGGCGTTGCTGGAGCAGAGTTCTTTGGAAGGCAGGAGACAGGCCGGTGAGTTTCTGGAGCCAAGGCAGTTGTTGTCTTCTGGTCTTCCTCTGCAGGGGTTTTCAGCTGGGCAGTCCTTCTTCTTGTTGTTGCAGGAATCTAATTTTCTAGGGTTCAGGGTAGCCCTTAAATACTAAATTTAAGGGCGTGTTTAGGTCTGGGGGGTTAGTAGCCAATGGCTACTAGCCCTGAGGGTGGGAACACCCTCTTTGTGCCTCCTCCCAAGGGGAGGGGGTCACAATCCTAACCCTATTGGGGGAATCCTCCATCTGCAAGATGGAGGATTTCTAAAAGTTAGAGTCACCTCAGCTCAGGACACCTTAGGGGCTGTCCTGACTGGCCAGTGACTCCTCCTTGTTGCTTTCTTTGTTCCCTCCAGCCTTGCCAATTGTGGACCCAATGGTACATTTTAGGTGAAAGAACACTGGTGCTGGGGCCTGGTTAGCAGGGTCCCAGCACACTTCTCAGTCAAGTCAGCATCAGTATCAGGCAAAAAGTGGGGGGTAACTGCAACAGGGAGCCATTTCTTTACATATATATATAAATAAAAACATCTGCTTATTCTTTGGTGCCATGTAATGCGGTGACAAATTGTGCCAGCAAACTTATTATACAAGAGCTCAGATAACAGCCTCTCCGATTACGCCAGGGCTAATATTATAGCAGGGCTTAAATACTAGCAACTTCCTTATTTTGCCAACCATTCTGCAGATCTACATACTGATGCTGGAGGTAGTGGTAAGCAATAGTACCAGGGTTGGAAGGCCCTTTCGAGGCTGTATTTACCTAGTAACTTGCATGTTTTAAGGGTTTTCACAATCACTTCTATGATCTTTTCCAATGCTGAGAATACCATTGTAAATTCACTGCTGACAAGGGCAAAAGTAAAAAGTTTTCCAGGATTGGGAAAAATAAAGTGGTTGGAGAAAAAGTAAACTTGTAAATGCTCAGATTTCCTCATGAGCAAACCTACACATGCATTTGCTTGTGCTAAAATACAGTTCAAATATTTGCTGGATAGGATTTCCTGTCTACTGCTGTGCATGTGTGAATTCAACACAAGGACATATACCACAAGTGCACTTTTATGACTTTCTTTAACAATTAGGCCCCTAATTAGGTCTAGCGTTAACCAAGACCTTTTGTTTTTATTAAAACTGTATCTCTATTTCTATGCATCTGTTGACTGGCTTTACTGTGAGTAATGGCAATCAGCACTTTCACAAGGAGCATATCAGCACACAAAATACTTTTGCTCAGTGCCAGGAACTACTGTGGCAATGTTTACTTTGAGTCCCCAAAAATATTTTTGCTTTTTGCCAGTGTTTGTTACAATGGTGAAGACCCAGCAGCTCTCACAAGAAAAACGTTTACAAAAGCCATGTCAAAACAAAACACAAACCAAAAGACCAATCACCAATGTTAGATCTACCAGCTTTGCCAATGCTTGTTAATTTCATATTCTATATATTCTTGTTGAAATCTATACAATCTTGCTGGAATCTGGCTACACCGATTTTCCATTATGTATACTTTTTGGAATGCTAGCATGCATAAACACATTTTACTAAATGATGCTTCAAAGAAATGGTACCTAAAAATTCACAGCAATTTAGCAAAACATTTTTTCCTAGTTGCATTTTTTTTAAAAAATATTTTATTTTGAAAGCAAAGAAGATCATTCTGGGAGCATTATACGTAGCCTCATATTGTTAAACTTTGCAAACGTGTGTGCACTTTTTTTTTTTTTTTCCTGGAACCACTTACTAGTTCAGTCCAAATTTACAACATCTATAGTACTCACCCTAATAATAAAGGCTTTGCATTAATGACCTGTAAATACAGGGTCAAACTGCATTAACTTATGGACACAAATATTACCTGAACTGCAGACAAGTTCCCTTCCCAATAATGTGGTATGGTAATCTGGTAGCCAAAGGGTTTGTGCTGCAGGAGGTTGGGCCTATAAACATGAAACCTTGTTGTCCTTGACACCAAACAAACAATAGGTTCTGGGTGTCGGGCTATAGGAATTTCACATCCCTGGGACCCCGTTTCTATCTTTCCGTATAGAAGTTAAGTTTTGTAAAATAATGTATATCCCTCCATATTTTCTTTATTGTTGTTGGATTCTCTGCATATGTTTTTAGTTCAAGTTGTTTCGGACCGTGAAGTTCTTTATTAACTTAGTCAGGGTGATAATTGTTGCACAGCACATCCTCTGCTTATTAACTTTGTGCTCACTCAAGCTTCCAAAGAGTGAGCAAAAGGATAGTCTTACAGGGGTACACATTTACATATATGGCTGCACACGAAGTGGTTTGGGAACTCAACTGTCCATGCCAATACAATGCCAACACTTCCAGTGTGTTCATTAATCAAGAACAAAATCTTTAGGAGTACTCAAGCCAAGAGTAGTAGAAGAAGAAAGAGGGAGGAAGGAGAAAGATGAAGAAGAGGAAGGAGGAGAAAGGAGGAAAAGGGAGAGGAGTAGGGAGTAGAACATTCTAGCTATAACAACATGAAATCTCAATTCTGTCAAGGGTACAGAGGACAGGATTATGCTTCTCTTTCTTTGTTGTAATTTTGACAGCAGCCAATCAAATTAAACATTAAAAAAAGAAAAAAAAAAAAAAAAAAAAAAAAAAAGAAAACGACATGCACCATCAACTCCAAGTCCATAAGTGACATGGTCCTATCAACAACATTACAGCCCTTTAAGGACCAATGCCACCATTTTGACATCCTCTTTCTTTTCAAAGAGAGCTAAAACAAGGGAGAGAAGAAAAGAAAAAAAAAAAGAAAAAAAAACACACCCCACACACACGCCTCGAGACAACATATCTCAGTCAAAAGGAGAACACGCTCCTCCCTGATCCACAGGAGGCTGGATCCACACGAGCCTTGCCAGGGAGCCATCCAAACTCAGCTACCCATGGCGCAGCCTCCAGACCGGCTGACGCTCAAAACTACCAAACGTTATGAATGTAAATGATACTTCATGTTTGCTTTAGCTCATTTCCGAAAAGCAAAGGAACAGGAGCCGTAAAAACCACACATAGCATAAATAACCTATCCAAATGGGTTGGTAATCAAAGCTAGTCTCATGTTCAATGAAAACATTTTGTAAATAACATAAAACGTACTTCTAACTTATGTAGTGAGAACAGCCATCAGGGTGTTATAATCCTCGCCTCCGTGTCCTTAATAGAAATAAAAATTGTCGTGAAAGCTAAAAAAAAAAATTAAAAAAAAAACATTTTATTCTAGATCAGGACCGGAGGCTCCGATTATGCTGGTTTAAAGCTGTGCTACCACCCCTGATGCTACATCCATGATTGGTTTGTAATAAAAGGTCAGAAGTGAATTCGGATGACCAATTCACTGCTTTCATAATGTCTTCCAAATGGGAACCTATAGCGAAAGCCTTTGATAACATGGCTCCTCTTGCTAAGTGAGCTAAAAAACACAGAGACATCAATGCCAGCTTCTGAGAGTAACCAACGCATTCATCTAGCCAAAGCAGCTGACGTTACTGGCCTGAAAGGTTTCTGCAGAACAACAGGTAATTGCCCACCAGGATCCACACAAAATTCACAGGTAGCAGCCTCATAGGCCTTAATGCTCTGCACTACGCAGAGCTTAGGGTAATTTGGGAAAAAACGGATGAGAAACTGACAGTGTTAGATTTGGTCCTCCTAGAAATGAAAAAGAAAGTACCCCTTGCAGGGAGAACATTCTACCCTTGAGTTCCAGAGCATGAACATCTTCTACTCTTTTGCAGGATGTCAGGCACAACAACATGGTCAACTTGGCTGATAATTGTTTAAGTGAAAGATATTTATTATCAGCAGGCCTGGAAAAACATACTGCTATCGATATCATTTTTTAACAGGTCGAGCTATTTGTAGGACATCCTCACCCAGAGTTGACAATGAACAGCTGTTTTGTTCAGTGAGAAGGCAAAGAAGCAATAAAGATCCCTTTAAATCTTGTTGTCACAGTCGCTCTGTTTTGAGACACAGTGGTCAAAAGTCAGTTTGTCTTGCAATTCATTTCCCTTCTCACTGCAGAGTTCCAGATTTTGGAAGGTGAACTTCTGACCTTTTGTAAAAAGAGGTATTTAAATGTGGTTTATTAGGAAAAAACTGACATCATACAGTCAGTAATTTCACAGTAAGGCAACCGTACAAACATTTCAAAATATATTTCAGTAGTTGTGAAAGCCCATTTTCTGTACTTATGAGTGATGACAATTCTTTTAAAAGGATGAAAACAAATCAGAACTCTTTACTTGGTAATATGCAAAAGATAAATGTTTTCAGAAACCCAATTTTCACAGATTACAGGCCATACTCTATATAGTTTTAACAGTAAAGCTGCAAATTAGTGGGAAGGTGTTTGGACATTTCTTGGAAATGTACTGACTGTAAATGACAGTATGCTCCCACATAATGCTTTAGTAATATATTTAAAGTGAGTGTTTAAACATACACTGAGAAACACTCCTGCCTTGATGGCAATGCTATTAGTAAACTAGGAGGCAAGTCATGGATCATTGTCCCATATGTGGGCTAGATTGTAATTATACATGGAGCAAACATGTTGTCTATTTAATCAAACAAAACAGTTTTTGTGCTGCAAAATTGCTGAGCTCACAGAATGAGAATGAAGAAAAAGGAGACTCTGTAAACTAATTACCTAGGATCACACAGTTTGAGATCCGTTCACGGATCAAGTACATTACAATTAGGTCCGGTAGATTATTCAAGTTAGTCGACCTGCAGGTCTAGCAACATTTTTTTTATAATTTTCAGAGGCCTGATCAGGGCAGCAATTCAAAAATCTAAGCATTATGCTCACATTACACAAAAATGAGTACTCAGACTGGGGTGGTTTACAGAAACGAAGCCCTTCATAAGATTACATACCATAGGGTCCTCACCAATAGGTTTGCCATTATCTGGACATGACATGCTGATATGTAATTGTTAACGGACCCGTAATCCAAACCAGACTCCGCAAAGACAGACAGGAAATGATTTACGAGGCAGACATCTGACAGAGAGAGCTCTGAACCCCTTTTGTTACACCAACAAACCCATCTCCACCATGCTGAAGCATACTGTTTATGGGTACTAGTTGCCCAGGCCTTGTCGACATAGGTGAAAGCCTGTTGAGAAACACCTGCCAGTTTCCATCTACTCCTCAAACCCTCCATGCCACCAACCTCGACTGATCCAACAGGATCAAGGGATGTGAGGCGTACGGGGACCAGCAACAGATTCTGTCGAGACAGAATCTGTAGAGGAATGTTGCAGGACATTTCCGGAACAGGGAACTAGGACCGAGGCCTCCAAAGAAGGGTCAAGAATTACCTTGGCCTTCCGACGCCTCGTCTGAGCAAGAACTCTGGGAATCATGGTGAATGAAAGAAAAGCATACTCTGAAGTAACGCATCCGTCGCCAGAGCTTCCAGGTCCAGACACCAACTGAAAAATAGTGGCATCTGTCAATTGAGGAGCGAGACAAAACAGACTCACTGAACAGGGGCCCCATCTGCGATTGAGATTGAAGAACAACTTCAAGTGTAATCCAATCGCTGAAGTCTCAGAAATGCCAGAAATGCCAGTCCACCATAGTTCTTCTCCCCCGGAAGATATTCTGCTATGAACGAAATCCGGTGCTGAAGGCAGAAGTACCAGAAGTCCTTGACTACCTCCACAAGCACCTGTGATTTCATTCCTCCCAGTCTGTTGACAAAGTGCACCACTGAAAACTTGTCCATCCTTAGCAGAATGCAACAGTCCATCCGGGGCAGGGAGAGGGACTCTTGACCGCGAAGGAACCCGCCAGAAGTTCCAGACAACTGATGTGAAGTTCGAAGTCTGACCAATGACCACCACTGGAGAGGGGACCACATCTAACTCCCCAGACCCACCTGCTGGTGTCCGATTCCCATCTGGGGAGCTGTCAAAAATCACCTTGCTGTTCCAGGCATCCATGTGGACCAACTACCAATTTCTCTCTATCCTGGCTTCCGGCAGGAGCAGAATCTGGTCGGAATACATCAACCCCCTCTGAAGGTGTTGTATCTTGAGACACTGAAGGGCTCTGTAATGGAGGAGACACGGAAAGATGGCCTGAATAGTTGTTAAGAGGTCCACAATCCCAGCTATTGATTTCAACAAGATTGGTTGGGCTAGGCACACCCAAACTCCTCCTTGATAGTCTGAATTTTCTGGGATGGGAGAATCAACTGCGACAACACCGAAATCTATCCAGAACACAAAACATTCCAGCTGTTCGGAGGGAATCAGACAAGATTGCGGTCGATTGATGATAAACCCCAGATTCTGAAGCAGCTGGATTGTTCAAGACAAGTGGAGGAATACAGTCTGAGGGTCCTGAGCCATGAGAATGATATTGTTGAGGTAGACAATTAACCTTAAGCTCTTGGCACGAACAGCTTCCACCACAGGTCTCAGCAGCTTGGTGAAGCACCATGGGGCTGATGAAAGACCGAAGGGAAGGACCCTGTACTCATAACATTGCCCCTCACAGGCAAATTCGTCTGGTTGGGGCAAAGACGGGAACAGAAAAGTATGCGTCATTCAGGTCCAGATGGACCATCAAGTTACCCTCCTGCAGCAGATCTTGAAGGAGATGAATACCCTCCATCTTGAAGTTCCTGTATACTGTCCATGAATTGAAATCTCAAGTTGAGAACTAGGTGAGAGATCCCACCCCTCTTGTTGACAAAGAAGATAGTGCTGATTTAACTTCTGGGGTAAGGAGAAGACAGACATATGGCACCCTTCTGACGGAGAGAAAGAATCTCCTTTGACACAGTCTCTTGGTCTAGTAAGAAAAAACAAAAATACAGTTCCTGGGGAGGTGAAGACCACACTGGGGAACTGTAAAACTCTAGCTTGTACCCAAGAATGGACTCCAGGACCCCTGTATCTTGGGTCAGAAGCTTCCACTTGTGTGCAAACAGCCGAGTCCTGCCCCCCAAAATCACTTTTGAAATAAGTAAAATTCTTACCTGAATATCCTGAATTCTCAAAGCTCTCCTCTGCTCCCTGCCGTAGCCTCAGAGAAGTGCTGGTGTCCCCCACAAGCTTGGGTGGGGTAGAAGGGTTGGACTGAAAACTGATCCTGCCAATTTCCGTGAGAGCGGTAGAAATTGTCACTTTGGGAGCTATGGTAAGCACCTCAGCCTAACAAACAGGCCCTATATCATCCAGCTCTGCCAAAAAGGGTATTCTGGAATATCTTCTTTAATGAAAGATGGGCCTTGTCTAGCATGTAAGTTGCAGCAAACTTTGAAAGATCCTTAACACAAGGTCCTCCGAAGAGGAGGCCCTGCGCCACCATTCCTGATTCAGAGGAAACAAGATCATTTAGTTTAGTGTCTATGCACATTAATATAGATTGCTGCCTTTCTGTAGAGACCACCACAGTGGCATTACCCAACTGACATACTGCATGTTGCGCCCATCCAATCAGGATATCCGGTTCTACAGCTACTCTGGACTCTTTGGCCTGGAAACTCATCTGAATCATTTTTGTAAAAGGACTGAAAACATCTAGGAGCTTGTCCTGACAGAACTGCCAAGCCCTGTCCAATTCTTTTTTGGGGTCTTTAGACCATTTCTTCATTAAATTAACCATGTTGGGATCCACCTCAGGAGTGTCAGGGACTTTACCAGCCAGATCTGGTCTAGGGCACTCTGATCCAAGTCTGGCCCTGACATCTTTATCAAAGCCCTAAGATTGGACTGGACATAGATGGCCACCTCAATTGGGTGGTGTGGGAGGGGTGGGGGGTTTAGGAGGTTCCAACTGGCAGAACAATGGTGAATGATCTCAGCCAGACCAAAAAAAGTCAGCACTTTAAAAAGGTGTTTGGAGAGCGGACTAGGATCAGACAGATTTACTTTCCAAACATCTCCTCTTACTCGGCCCAGGAACTTCTTCTTGGTCATTATCGGTACAGACCTGGGAAGAGTCAGAACCAGTAGGCTCAGAATATTAGAATGAATCGGCAGAACTGGGAGCCTGTGCTTGTAAGTGCTGTACCCATGATCCTTCAAAACTGTTGCTGACAGCAGTTCAAAAGCCTCAGAATGAGGCCATCTCTTTGCTTTTGACTTCCCTGTAGAGGGTTTAGCCGGCTGATCAGAAGGCTCGGGGCGAGGGAGAGGCAGAAGCCAACCTTGATGACATGCAAATCCCTTAAAGTGCGAAGTCAGGGGACCTAGGGCTTTGGAAAATGCCTTACTGAGAGTTTGAAGTTATTGTCCAAAGCCCCGACTAAGTTTTCCTCAAAGGAGGGAGGCAAGTCCTGACACTTGTTTAGATCCTCTTCAAAAGGATTGTATTGGGTCATGTTGGACAACAAAATGTGCAGGCAAATACTTTACACATTGGAAAAAGCAATGCTACAATGAAGGGGGAGTGCAAACCCCAGCAGGCGCAGTATAAATCTTTTAGAAGGTGGAGGGAGGCACATGCAGCAGCACTCTAGTCAGCATTTTACATCCCTGGGCACACTCTGATGCCTCAGGGCGTGGGGAGCAAGATTGAGCAGGGCATTCTGAATACAAAATGGGACTACTAGCAGTGAAGCCTGCTGCAAAGCGGTCCTGAAATCTCTGCTGCCCCATTCAAATGAAGAATGGCGGCCACGCATATGAGCTTATTGCCCAGGAGGACTAGAAAGGTGAATCGCTGCTGATCCAAGATGGCGGCTGCACCCCATTATACCACTTGCAGCCTCCGAGGGTAAAAGAGATCCCCTAGAAGGACATGGTGAGTAATGAGACCTCTTTAATTACATTATGCATTTATAAAAAGGTACACTCATTGAATGAACAAAACTAAATCAATTCAAAGAGGAAGGCTTACAAATAGATTTGTTGGAATAATCCAAAAGAGGGCACGTTGGTTTGAGTCAATAACTTTTCTGGTGGGATATGCCTTTAGTTGAAGACCTACATTAATTTACAGTGCAAAGTTAGTACAACCATATCGGCCCCTCTCCTAACTTCTAAAGCGGACAACTCCAAGGAACATATACCCAAACCAAAATAGTTTGTTACACATAATTTCCACTAAGCACAACACGCTTACAAAAAAAAGTAGCTAAATTCTTCACTTGGTTGCCCACATTCTCAGCCCACTGGTGGAAAGCAAGCAAGGGTCCATTTATAAAGATACCGTCATCCAACAAGGACATCACACACCACGTAAAATCAAGGTAAAAACCACCACTGGCACATAGTAGGTTCCTTGCTGTCAGCGTGACAAACACAAATTAAAAAAAAAAAAAAATATATATATATATATATAAAGTCCACTCACGAAACCATAAACGATGAATGATTTAAACACTTCCAAATATCCATTTGCAATAAAGGTATGCCCTTTCCTAAAAACAGGAGAACAATCATGTTGACGGTAACATCTCCTTTAACACCCCCACAGCCAAGTACGCATATATTCACATATACAACTAGCTTGTGCAAATAACATATCCAAATTAAATACCCATTTAAAGACCTAGCAACAATCAAAGCCCCCAGAACATGCTGTGCAAAAATGCAGGCAAGTCTAAAGGAATAACGACGAAAGCCTTAAAATACCCACGTTAAAATACCTCAGCAATCAATAACGTGACAACGTCGAAAGGGAGTCATTTCTCAACCAGCCCAACAGACAAACGCATTTGTCTAAAACGTTTCTACTCCAAGCAACCGAACTTGCGGACTTAGATGGTTTAAATACCCTTCAGTCTCCATTCGCCATTAAAAAAAATAAAAAACAATCAGGAATGGTTGAAAGTTTATCAACACTTTTCAAAGCACTGTTGCCAGGGACATCATTTTTCCCACATGACAAAGGTTAGGCTTTTTGTTGGGAAACAAATCCCCAGCCACAAACACACGCTGGAAGCATGTAAAATTGCACTGCTTTGGAGATAAGGAAAAGGAAAAAAAAAAAACACCACAGCCCGAACTAACCCAAACGGGCCGCTCCTCTCTTTTCTTATGGAGCCCCTGGAAGTACCATCTGTACGTGCCAAGGGGTCGAACTCTGTGGTCACTGCTGTCTGCAACTAGGAGCCTCCATCCTGCCGCATTCACTGATCCCTCCGGGAGCTCAGGAAAGCGGAAGTGTCCCAGCCCTATTCAGCCGAGTGACCAGTCCAGCAAGCCAATAGGAGGCCAGCATAATCTAGTAGCTACATCTCAGCGAGTCGCCCAATCAGAGCAAAGGAAAGGGCGGGTGTAACCTAAATATTGACGGTTTAAAACCCTGCATCGAAATGAAAGAAAGACTCCTCGCCGTGGAAGACAATTTTCTTCCCTACTCAGAAATCTGTTTTCGTAAACTATTCCTCTGAAAGGATGCGCCCTTTTTTGCTTGCCGAGCCCTACAATTGTTACTCGTTGAATTAATAAACCTGATTATGCAAACTACTCAGGATGACAGAGGCGCCATGTCATTCAAAGCTAGATTCTGAAGTGCTCTGCATGTTTGTATTTTTTATAGCGCACACTCGTCCCGAAGATACTGGAACGCTTTACATGAGCACAATTTACACTACACAAGAGAACATTTTTTGTATTTTAGGCATGGAGAGAGTAAACGATTTGCACAGAATCACTGAATGTTGAACCGACACCGAAACTCGAACCAGGTTTCACAGTTCCAAAGTTGTCAGCTCTGGCCGTTCTGCTATCAGCTTGAGTTTTTCACTTTACTTATAAAGCACTTAGGAACATTCACTTTAGAAATCGCTCTGTAAATACAATACAAAGACATTTAATTGTAATTGTAATAGTATTCATATAGTGCTTACTACCCCTGACAGGCGTCGAAACGCTTTTCGGCGAGTAGCGTGCTACTTCAGAGCCCGAGAGGAATTAGTGGTGGATTAGTATAGGGAAATTTGAGTACAGTTTTAGTATTATTATGAGTTAATTTGAGCAGAGGATATGTGAGCTTGTTAGTTGCATTGACTAGAGTAATGGAGGGATCGAGGAGGGAAAAATCCAGAAGTGTTAATTGGGAGTTTATAGCAATAGGATGAGGCTTGGAATGAGTAAAGGAGAGACGGAGGAGGGAAGAGTCTGTACAAAGAGTTAGGGAGATCATAGTATTAGTAGGGGTTTTGGAATTAACCAAAGTTGCACCCATTTATTCTTTTTGGTTGAATTAAGGAACCTTATCAATAAGAAAACATGGATACAAATTTTATTCATTACAAAAGAAAAAACAGATCACTACAAATATACATCTGGGATAAAATAATCAAAAATTAAAGCTTGAATCTGCCCGCCAAATGTGACCTCTTTTAGTTTAATTTTAAACAAAGCTGAAAGAGATCTATCTGTAGCACACATCTAAAATAACTTTAACCGCTATTAACTAAAATAAACTCCACATGGTGACTATTTTTATCAATAGAATGATCTGTGGCCTTATCTTGTTTACTCTTGACTGAAAATTTAAATGATTTGTAAATACTATATTGATATCTTTACAATCTGAGAACCATAATAGACCAGCTGTATGTAGCACACAACATTAAATGATGGAGACAAACAATCCATTTTACGAAAACATCAAAAGTCTTGGAAGCATAGCCTACACGTGGTGCATTATCAAAAACTACAAAACCAACATTTTCAGCCTCTGCTTAACCTCATGAATACATTAATACATCATATCAGGCTTTCCTGGCCAGTCAACATCCACAGCTTCACACAAATGCAGTGTCATTACTAGGTGTCCAATTTTATCATGCCTCGTAAATCCATAAATCTGCCTATCTTTCACAAGTTATCCATCAAATCTTTACTCAAACATATGGCTTATGGAAGTCATTGTTTTCACCTCAAATAATCTTACTGTGACTATGATGCCCCCCCGATTGATTCACAGCATGATATTGTTTCAGAGGCCAAACTCACTGCAGCTCAACAGCTACCCACCCCATTTTCTTAACCATATGCATCCCGATGACGTCATTCTCCTACCTAGAACCCGGATGTTAAGCAAAAACCACCAGACTATCATTCCTTCATGTTGAATTCATGCCTTTCATCCACAAGAGTATGTTTGGAGAAGTGGGGGGGAGTATTCTAGCAAAATGAAAATGACACATAGTGCTTGTGTATGAATGACCACTTCAGTACTAATAACCATAGTTAGAGCTTATGCCTCCTTTATGTCAGCTTTGGGTTTAGAGGTCAATTTTAAGAAATCTCATTTTATGGTGTGTGGAAGACCCTTGAGTAGGGTGGGGGAGCTAAGGATGGAGGATCAAATTATTAGTAGGGTCCATGAGTTTCCATACCTAGGGATCATTTTTGATGAGAAAGGATCTTGGAAACCTTGGGTGCGCTTTTTCATGCAGCAGTTGGCGCGACTTTTGACTTTGCTGTAAGGGTAGGTAGTAAACCTATCAAGCCTTTTCTTGAAATTTATAGGCGGAAATGCCTCCCTGTTCTGCTGTATGGTGCTGCACTTTGGGGGTATAGGGACACCGAGCCCTTACGGTGGAAGAAAATCGGTTCTGTAGAAGGCTATTGGGAGTTGGACAAAATATCACTGGTTTTAGCCTTCATTTGGAGCTGGAGCTTGAGTTTGTGCAGGACACTATTCAGTTGGCTCCCCTTCTGCTATGGATCTCAATTTGGACTAACGAACATGCCACTTTGAATAGGGATATCTTAAGGGACTGTCTGGCCTGTGACAATGTAAAGAATGTTCCCTGGTTGATGCACATAAGGAAGATGGCTCGTGATTTGGGGCGGCCTGAATTGGTTGATTATCCTGAAGGCCTGACCAGTTGTGATAAGAAATGGGTCAAGGAGAATTTTTTTAAGAATCCAGAAGAACAGGAGGGAGGGGGAGGCCTTAGGGAAAAAATCGATCAGGGATTTCATTATGTTAAAGATGTGGGTAGGTCCTGAGCGCTATCTCTTAGAGATAAAGGATGTGAGGGAAAGGTCTCTCATAACCCGTTTCCGTTTGGGGATCATCAGAAGTAATCTGTGTTTTCCGTTAGGTCAGTATGGGGACAAAGGTATTAGACCCTGCCCCTGTGATGGGGTGTCCCAACAGACCTTGCCCCACTTTACTTTGTTTTGTGTTTTTTATGCACCATTCAGAACTCATTTTTTATTACCTCTCCTAAGGCCCAAGGATTTCGTGCAATATCGTCCTGCTTTTATGTGGCGGCAGATGCCCTCAGATGTATTGGTGTGGAAGGGGCTTGGATCATTCCTGAAGGGAGCTATTACTTGGCGTAATAATGTGGAATTTTTAGAATTAATCTTTCTATTTTATTGTTTCTATGCATGTGGTTATATATGTTTTTATTCTTGATGGGTGTTCTTATTATTTATGGTTTTATTGCTATTTTTAACGAATGTATTGGTGATTATTTATTGTAATGGATGAATTTTTTCATACCAAATAAAAAGTTATTATATGTTTAATAACCATGATAAACTACTTAGCAATTCAGTGGTTTTAAGAAAATGCCTCTTTCTGCATGTTCACACCCACATTTGTGGACTGATGCTGCTGGTATTTCCACTCAGAGTGCACTGATGCCTGCTAACCATACCTACATACCAGTGTTCTAACCCTATACAAATTACATGCCAATTGGGTGTATCAGATACGACAGGGACTAACTTACTTTTAAGCCCCTAATATACGGTACCCAGGGAATGTAAGGAAGATTGTCCACTCAGGGCTGCAGCACTGTTTGTGCCATCCTGTGTGACAAAGTAAAAATTGGCCCCTCAGCCTGCCAATGCAAACTAGAAGGACAGTGTTTCCACTTCCAGTACGACTTTGCCATTCACACCAATTACAAACTCACGCTATCCCTTAACACTATATATAAGATTCCCCTAAGGAAGCCTATAGAGTCCTATGGCAATGAGCTGTATTTTGTTAAGTAGAACATATGTTTGATAGGTTTTAATAGTAACACTTCCAAATTGTTGTTTTGCTGTAAAGTGAGTAGCCTCATTGGCTAACACAGAGTTACCAGTTGGCATCCCAACCCGGCTAACTCCTGAATGGGACTACCTAACTGGATTATGTAAAGCATCAAATTAATCGTGGCATTAAACGTGGATTGATGCCCATGTGGAATTTAATATCACTATTAAAAGGTAACCAACTTTTAGGAAGTTGCCACTCAGTGCTTCTGCTAGCCCAGCAGCCTCACAAAGGTCCCCAGGATTACCAATCAGGGTGTTAGCCCAAAAGGCGAGCTTCAAAGCTAAGGCCGCCTTTGTGAGGGAAGTATCGCCAACACCCCTGGGCAGGAAGCCTTTTGTTTCTGCAGGCAAAGTGGAAACAGGGTCAAGGAGGGGAAACTCAACCCCAAACTGGTTCTGCCATGGGTGTGTAGCCCTCCAATACCCAAACCTCTAGGATGGGCTACAGAGCTCCTAACAACTGAGAAAGAGTTCTTCCATCTTGAAAAGGGCAATAATGTGGCATTCTGGGATGGCCAGATGCCGACCATCACACAAACTGTAGGAGGCAGGCCTGGTTTGTAGTGGTACCAAGGGGTACTTACACTCTGCACCAGGTCCAGTTATCCCTTATTAGTGTAAAAGAGGTGTTCTAGCAGCTTAGGCTGATAGAAAAGGGTAGCTTAGCAGAGCAGCTTAGGCTGAACTAGGAGACATGCAAAGCTCCCACTATACCACCTGGTGTCATATGCACAATATCATAAGAAAACACAATACACAGATATACTAAAAATAAAGGTACTTTATTTTTATGACAATATGCCAAAAGTATCTCAGTGAGTACCCTCAGTATGAGGTTAGCAAATATACACAAGATATATGTACACAATACCAAAAATATGCAGTAATAGCAATAGAAAGCAATGCAAGCAATGTACAGTCACAATAGATTGCAATGAGAGCACATAGGTATAGGGGCAACACAAACCATATACTCCAAAAGTGGAATGCGAACCACGAATGGACCCCAAACCTATATGAGCTTGTAGAGGGTCGCTGGGACTGTAAGAAAACAGTGAGGGTTAGAAAAATAGCCCACCCCAAGACCCTGAAAAGTAGGTGTAAAGTGCACCTAAGTTCCCCAGAGAGCACAGAAGTCGTGATAGGGGAATTCTGCAAGGAAGACCAACACCAGCAATGCAACAACGATGGATTTCTGGACGAGAGTACCTGTGGAACAAGGGGACTAAGTTCAAGAGTCGCAACAAAGTCGAGATTGGGCAGATGCCCAGGAAATGCCAGCTGAGGGTGCAAAGAAGCTGCCACTGGATGGTAGAAGCTGTGGATTCTGCAAGAACGAAGAGGACTAGGAACTTCCCCTTTGGAGGATGGATGTCCCACGTCGTGAAGAAGCTTGCAGAGGTAGTCCCACGAAGAAAGACCACAAACAAGCCTTGCTAGCTGCAAGGGTCGCGGTTAGGGTTTTTGGATGCTGCTGTGGCTCAGGAGGGACCAGGATGTCGCCAATTGCGTGAGGTGACAGAGGGGGCACCCAACAAGATAGGGAGCCCTCACAGAAGCAAGCAGCACCTGCAGAAGTGCCAAAACTGGCACTACGAAGAAGAGTGAACCGGAGCTCACCCGAAGTCACAAAAGGAGATCCCACGACGCCGGAGGACAACTCAGGAGGTTGTGCACTGCAGGTTAGAGTGTCGGGGACCCAGGCTTGGCTGTGCACAAAGGAAATCCTGAAAGAGTGCACAGGAGCCGGAGCAGCTGCAAATCACGCGGTACCCAGCAATGCAGCCTAGCGTGGGGAGGCAAGGACTTACCTCCACCAAACTTGGACTGAAGAGTCACTGGACTGTGGGAGTCACTTGGACAGAGTTGCTGAGTTCCAGGGACCACGCTCGTCGTGCTGAGAGGGGACCCAGAGGACCGGTGATGCAGTTCTTTTGGTGCCTGCGGTTGCAGGGGGAGGATTCCGTCGTCCCACAGGAGATTTCTTCGGAGCTTCTATTGCAGAGAAGAGGCAGGCTACCCCCACAGCATGCACCACCAGGAAAACAGTCAGGAAGGCGGCAGGATCAGCGATACAAGGTTGCAGTAGTCGTCTTTGCTACTTTGTTGCGGTTTTGCAGGCTTCCTGAGCGGTCGATTCCGTGGCAGAAGATGAAGAGAGAGATGCAGAGGAACTCTGCTGAGCTCTTGCATTCGTTATCTAAAGAATTCCCCAAAGCAGAGACCCTAAATAGCCAGAAATGGAGGTTTGGCTATCTAGGAAGGAGGATAGGCTAGCAACACAGGTAAGAGCCTATCAGAAGGAGTCTCTGACGTCACCTGCTGGCACTGGCCACTCAGAGCAGTCCAGTGTGCCAGCAGCACCTCTGTTTCCAAGATGGCAGAGGTCTGGAGCACACTGGAGGAGCTCTGGGCACCTCCCCTGGGAGGTGCAGGTCAGGGGAGTGGTCACTCCCCGTTCCTTTGTCCAGTTTTGCACCAGAGCAGGGCTGGGGGATCCCTGAACCGGTGTAGACTGGCTTATGCAGAGATGGGCACCATCTGTGCCCATCAAAGCATTTCTAGAGGCTGGGGAGGCTACTCCTCCCCAGCCCTGACACCTTTTTCCAAAGGGAGAGGGTGTAACACCCTCTCTCTGAGGAAGTCCTTTGTTCTGCCTTCCTGGGCCAAGCCTGGCTGGACCCCAGGAGGGCAGAAACCTGTCTGAGGGGTTGGCAGCAGCAGCTGCAATGAAACCCCGGGAAAGGCAGTTTGGCAGTACCCGGGTCTGTGCTAGAGACTCAGGGGATCATGGAATTGTCTCCCTAATGCCAGAATGGCAATGGGGTGACAATTCCATGATCTTAGACATGTTACATGGCCATGTTCGGAGTTACCATTGTGATGCTGTACATAGGTAGTGACCTATGTCCAGTGCACACGTGTAATGGTGTCCCCGCACTCACAAAGTCCGGGGAATTTGCCCTGAACGATGTGGGGGCACCTTGGCTAGTGCCAGGGTGCCCACACACTAAGTAACTTAGCACCCAACCTTTACCAGGTAAAGGTTAGACATATAGGTGACTTATAAGTTACTTAAGTGCAGTGGTAAATGGCTGTGAAATAACGTGGGCGTTATTTCACTCAGGCTGCAGTGGCAGGCCTGTGTAAGAATTGTCAGAGCTCCCTATGGGTGGCAAAAGAAATGCTGCAGCCCATAGGGATCTCCTGGAACCCCAATACCCTGGGTACCTCAGTACCATATACTAGGGAATTATAAGGGTGTTCCAGTATGCCAATGTGAATTGGTGAAATTGGTCACTAGCCTGTTAGTGACAATTTGGAAAGCAAAGAGAGAGCATAACCACTGAGGTTCTGGTTAGCAGAGCCTCAGTGAGACAGTTAGTCATCACACAGGGAACACATACCATACAGAGCACACTTATGAGCACTGGGGCCCTGGCTGGCAGGGTCCCAGTGACACATACAACTAAAACAACATATATACAGTGAAATATGGGGTAACATGCCAGGCAAGATGGTACTTTCCTACACAACCCCCCCCCAAACGAAGGACAATAAGACTAGCCATGACCTGATTAGTCTTCATTGTCTAAGTGGAAATATCTGGAGAGTCCATCTGCATTGGAGTGGGTACTCCCAGGTCTATGTTCCACTGTATAGTCCATTCCATGTAGAGATATGGACCACCTCAACAATTTAGGGTTTTCACCTTTCATTTGTTTTAGCCAAAGTAGAGGTTTGTGGTCTGTCTGAACAATGAAGTGAGTGCCAAACAGGAATGGCCTCAACTTCTTAAGTGCCCAGACCTCAGCAAAGGCCTCCCTCTCTATGGCAGACCAACGCTTTTCTCTAGGGGTCAACCTTCTGCTGATAAAAGCAACAGGTTGATCCTGGCCCTCAGAATTGAGCTGTGATAAGACTGCCCCTACCCCTAATTCAGATGCATCAGTTTGAACAATGAATTTCTTGGAGTAGCATGGGCTTTTTAGGACAGGTGCAGAGCACATGGCCTGTTTCAGCTCCTCAAAAGCTTTCTGGCAGTTAGCTGTCCACAATACCTTTTTAAGCATTTTCTTTGAAGTGAGGTCATTAAGAGGTGTGCTTTGGAGCCGTAGTTCTTTATGAACCTCCTGTAATACCCAGTTAGGCCTAAGAAGGCTCTCACCTGAGTCTGAGTTGTAGGGGGAACCCAATCTATAGTTTGGATTTTTCCCTGAAGTGGTGCAATCTGTTCTCCACCTACAAGGTGTCCCAGATAAACCACTTTCCCCAGCCCTATCTGGCACTTTTAGGCCTTGATAGTGAGGCCTGCCTTTTGCAGGGCCTCCAAAACTTTCCACAGGTAGACCAGGTGATCATCCCAGGTGGAGCTAAAGATAGCTATATCATCTAGATATGCTGCACTAAAAACCTCCAACCCTTGCAGGACTGTATTCACCAACCTCTGAAAAGTGGCATGTACATTTTTCAAACCAAAGGGCATTATTGTGAATTGGTAGTGCCCTCCAATAGTCGAAAATGCAGTTTTTGCTTTAGCATCCTCTGATAACTTGATCTGCCAATACCCTGCGGTCAAATCAAAGGTGCTTAGACACTTGGCAGATGCCAGTGTATCTATTAGCTCATCTGCCCTGGGTATAGGGTGAGCATCAGTTTTAGTTACCTGGTTGAGACCTCTGTAATCCACACAAAATCTAATTTCCCTTTTCCCATCTTTGGAATGAGGTTTTGGTACAAGGACCACAGGAGAGGCCCATGGACTTTCAGAGTGCTCAAATACTCCCAGTCCAAGCATTTTCTGAACTTCTTGTTTTATGCAGTCCCTGACATGGTCAGGCTGCCTATAGATCTTACTTTTGACAGGCAAGCTGTCCCCGGTATCTATAGTGTGCTCACACCAAGAAGTGGTGCCTGGCACAGTAGAAAAGAGTTCAGAAAACTGACCCAGGAGATTTATGCAGTGGTCTTTCTGCTCAGCAGTAAGACTATCTGCTAAAACTACACCTTCCACTAGAGCATCTTGTTCTGTGGAAGAGGAGAGATCAGGGAGAGGGTCACTCTCTTCTTCCTGTCCTTCATCTGTTGCCATGAGCAGGGTGAGATCAGCCTTGTCATAGTAGGGTTTCAGACGATTGACATGGAGCACCCTAAGGGGACTCCTGGCAGTACCTAAGTCAGTCAAGTAGGTGACTTCTCCCTTCTTTTCAACAATAATGTGGGGTCCACTCCATTTGTCTTGGAGTGTTCTTGGGGCCACAGGCTCCAAGACCCACACTTTCAGCCCTGATTGGTACTTAATCAGAACAGCCTTCTGGTCATGCCATTGCTTTTGGAGCTCTTGGCTGGCCTGAAGGTTTTTACTGGCCTTTTTCATATACTCAGCCATTCTGGATCTTAGGCCAAGTACATCGTCCACTATGTCTTGCTTAGGCGCTTTTAAAGGTTGTTCCCAACCCTCCTTTACAAGTGTTAGAGGACCTCTTACAGGGTGCCCAAATAGGAGTTAAAAGGGGCTGAAGCCCACTCCTCTCTGGGGTACCTCCCTGTAAGCAAAAAGGAGGCAAGGTAACAGGACATCCCATCTCCTCCTGAGTTTTTCAGGGAGTCCCATTATCATTCCTTTGAGAGTTTTGTTAAACCTCTCAACCAGTCCATTTGTTTGTGGATGATAAGGTGTGGTGAATTTGTATGTTACACCACATTCCTTCCACATGGCCTTCAAGTATGCAGACATAAAGTTGCTACCCCTGTCTGATACCACCTCTTTTGGGAAACCCACCCTGGAAAAGATTCCCAGGAGGGCTTTTGCCACTGCAGGTGCTGTAGTGGTCCTTAGAGGGATTGCTTCAGGATACCTTGTGGCATGGTCCACTACCACCAAGATAAACCTATTGCCTGAAGCAGTAGGAGGGTCAAGGGGGCCAACTATGTCAACCCCTACCCTTTCAAAAGGAACCCCAACCCCAGGCAGTGGAATAAGGGGAGCCTTTTGGGTGCCACCTGTCTTGCCACTGGCTTGACAGGTGACACAGGACTTACAAAAATCTTTTGTGTCCTCTGACATCCTAGGCCAATGAAACAGGGGGACAAGCCTTTCCCATGTTTTAATTTGCCCTAGATGTCCAGCCAAGGGAATGTTGTGGGCTAGAGTTAGGAGGAACTCTCTGTATTGCAGGGGAATGACCAATCTCCTGGCTGCTCCAGGTTTTGGGTCCCTTGCCTCTGTATACAAGAGGTTGTCCTCCCAGTAAACTCTGTGTGAGTCACTGACATCCCCTTTTTTCTGTTTGACAGCTTGCTGTCTTAGACCCTCTAATGTGGGACAGGTTTGCTGTGCCACACTCAGCTCCTCCCTGGCAGGCCCCCCTCCACCCAAAAGCTCAGCAGTGTCTGCTTCCAGCTCCTCTGGTGAAGGTTCTGCACAAGGGGGAAATTCTTCTTCCTCAGAAGTTGAATCATCTGTAGAGGGAGGGATAGTAGGTAGGGATTTACCTTTACTAACCCTAGCTTTAGGGTGCACTTGGTCCATTGTTCCAGGATCCAAGTCACCCTGTCCTTTTTGCTTTTTGGCCTGAGCCCTGGTTAAAGCAAAAATATGCCCAGGAATGCCCAGCATTGCTGCATGAGCCTCCAACTCCACTTCTGCCCAAGCTGATGTCTCTAAATCGTTCCCTAGTAGACAGTCTACAGGTAAATCTGAGGCAACCACAACTTTCTTTGGACCAGTAATCCCCCCCCCCAGTTGAGATTCACAACAGCCATGGGGTGGCTAAGAGTATTGTTATGAGCATCAGTCACTTTGGTACTGGTGACCAAGTAGGTGTTGATCAGGGTGTACCAGTTTCTCTATTAGCATGGTTACACTGGCACCTGTGTCCCTGTAGGCCTGAACCTCAACACCATTTATTAGGGGAAGTTGCTTGTACTTATCCATATTAAGGGGACAAGCAACCAAGGTGGCCAAATCAATGGCTCCTTCAGAGACTAGCACAGCCTCTGTGGTCTCCCTAATAAGACCAACCCCAACTAAATTACCAAAAGTGAGCCCAGCTACTCCCTTGGATTGGCTATTAGTAGGTTTGCTCCCACCACCACTGCTATTACTAGGGGAACTAGGTGTAGCAGTAGGGGTGGTGGTAGTGGGAGGCTTGGTGCTTTTCTTTGGACAACTGACATCAGTTGTCCAATGGCCTTTTACTTTACATAAATAGCACCATGGTTTCTTTACTTGATTAGAAGAGGATTTGGACCCAGCACCCCCATTAGAGTGTTTTTGTGGGGGCCTGATGAAGACTCATTTTTAGATTTGTCCCCACCCTTGTCTGAAGACTTACCATCCTTCTTCTTGCCATCCTTGTCACCCCCTGTATGAACTTTTCTGTTCACTCTTGTTCTGACCCATTTGTCTGCCTTCTTTCCCAATTCTTGGGGAGAGGTCAGATATGAGTCCACTAGATATTGGTGTAACAAATCAAACACACAGTTATTAAGAATATGCTCTCTCAGGATCAAGTTATACAGGCTTTCCTAGTCAGAAACTTTACTGCCATGTAACCACCCCTCCAAGGCCTTCACTGAATGGTCAACAAAGTCTGCCCAGTCTTGTGAAGACTCCTTTTTGGTTTCTCTGAACTTAATCCTGTACTGTTCAGTGGTTAAGCCATAACCATCCAGGAGTGCATTCTTTAAAACTGTACAATTATTGACATCACTTTCCTTCACAGTAAGGAGCCTATCCCTACCCTTTCCACTGAAAGATAGCCATAGGATAGCAGCCCACTGCCTTTGAGGGACCCCCTGTACAACACAGGCCCTCTCAAGTGCAGCAAACCACTTGTTAATGTCATCCCCCTCCTTGTAAGGGGGAACTATCTTATGCAGATTCCTAGAATCATGCTCTTTCACAGGATTACTATCTGTAATACTGCTGCTGCCACCATTGGGTCCAAACCCCAACCTCTGCCTTTCTTTTTCTAAATCTAAAGTTTCCCTGTCTAGAGCCAGCTGTTGCTGTTTAAGCTTCAGCCTGGTCTCTTCCACTCTCAATCTATTGAGCTTCCTTTCTAACATTCTGTCATCAGGGTGGGTGGGTTGGGCATGCTTAGACACAGAAGAATGGTGTGAATGAACAGAGGGACACCTGTCCCTAATAGTTGGCACTCTAACAACCTGGCCTGCAGGAATGACATCCCTACTGTGATGAGAGCTCACATTAGTACCAGTTATGCTAGGTGGCCTGCTAAAGGGCAGGTTGGGAAGAATACCATCTAACATTCTTACTGGGCTACCCCAGAATCAGAGTGTGAACCATCTGCTAATTTCTCACCTGATGTGCCACCTAAGGCCTTATAATTTTCAATGAGCATATTAATCAACAGTTCTCTAGAGGGATTCTTCCCTACCCCTAAACCTCTATCAATGCAGAGACTCCTTGCACCTTTCCAGCTAAGGTGGTCATAAGCAGTGCTGGCCAGATCAAGAGTAGGACCTGTACCAGACATGATAGAAAAAGGTTTAAGGGACAGAAAAAGAAAGAAAAAGTTTCAGAACTTTTTAAGGAAACAGAAAAAAAACTTTTTCAACTTTTAAGAAACATTTTGAAAGTTTAGAGGTACTTTTCAGCACTTAGCAATAGAGTAAGAGAAGAAAAGCAAACCTTTTTGGTTAGGTGTACATACACTGAACTTGTTTTGTATATTTTTCTCTTATGAAAAGTACAAAATGACAATGTGGTAAGTAGTTGCAAGTACTTATCCCACCGCTGCACAACCAATGTAGGAGGCTGGCCTGGTTTGTAGTGGTACCAAGGGGTACTTACACTCTGCACCAGGTCAAGTTATCCCTTCTTGGTGTAGAAGTGGTGTTCTAGCAGCTTAGGTTGATAGAAAAGGGTAGCTTAGCAGAGCAGCTTAGGCTGAACTAGGAGACATGCAAAGCTCCCACTATACCACTGGTGTCATATGCACAATATCATAAGAAAACACAATACACAGATATACTAAAAATAAAGGTACTTTATTTTTATGACAATATGCCAAAAGTATCTCAGTGAGTACCCTCAGTATGAGGATAGCAAATATACACAAGATATATGTACACAATACCAAAAATATGCAGTAATAGCAATAGAAAGCAATGCAAGCAATGTACAGTCACAATAGATTGCAATGAGAGCACATAGGTATAGGGGCAACACAAACCATATGCTCCAAAAGTGGAATGCGAACCACGAATGGACCCCAAACCTATGTGAGCTTGTAGAGGGTCGCTGGGACTGTAAGAAAACAGTGAGGGTTAGAAAAATAGCCCACCCCAAGACCCTGAAAAGTAGGTGTAAAGTGCACCTAAGTTCCCCAGAGAGCACAGAAGTCGTGACAGGGGAATTCTGCAAGGAAGACCAACACCAGCAATGCAACAACGATGGATTTCTGGACGAGAGTACATGTGGAACAAGGGGACTAAGTCCAAGAGTCGCAACAAAGTCGAGATTGGGCAGATGCCCAGGAAATGCCAGCTGAGGGTGCAAAGAAGCTGCCACTGGATGGTAGAAGCTGTGGATTCTGCAAGAACGAAGAGGACTAGGAACTTCCCCTTTGGAGGATGGATGTCCCACGTCGTGAAGAAGCTTGCAGAGGTGTTCCCACGCAGAAAGACCGCAAACAAGCCTTGCTAGCTGCAAGGGTCGCGGTTGGGGTTTTTGGATGCTGCTGTGGCCCAGGAGGGACCAGGATGTTGCCACTTGGATGAGGAGACAGAGGGGGCGCCCAGCAAGTCGTTATCTAAAGAATTCCCCAAAGCAGAGAGCCTAAATAGCCAGAAAAGGAGGTTTGGCTACCTAGGAAGGAGGATAGGCTAGCAACACAGGTAAGAGCCTATCAGAAGGAGTCTCTGACATCACCTGCTGGCACTGGCCACTCAGAGCAGTCCAGTGTGTCAGCAGCACCTCTGTTTCCAAGATGGCAGAGGTCTGGAGCACACTGGAGGAGCTCTGGGCACCTCCCCCGGGAGGTGCAGGTCAGGGGAGTGGTCACTCCCCTTTCCTTTGTCCAGTTTTGCACCAGAGCAGGGCTGGGGGATCCCTGAACCGGTGTAGACTGGCTTATGCAGAGATGGTCACCATCTGTGCCCATCAAAGCATTTCCAGAGGCTGGGGGAGGCTACTCCTCCCCAGCCCTGACACCTTTTTCCAAAGGGAGAGGATGTAACACCCTCTCTCTGAGGAAGTCCTTTGTTCTGCCTTCCTGGGCCAAGCCTGGATGGACCCAGGAGGGCAGAAACCTGTCTGAGGGGTTGGCAGCAGCAGCTGCAGTGAAACCCCTGGAAAGGCAGTTTGGCAGTACCCGGGTCTGTGCTAGAGACTCGGGGGATCATGGAATTGTCTCACCAATGCCAGAATGGCATTGGGGCGACAATTCCATGATCTTAGACATGCTACATGGCCATGTTCGGAGTTACCATTGTGATGCTGTACATAGGTAGTGACCTATGTCCAGTGTACGCGTGTAATGGTGTCCCCGCACTCACAAAGTCCGGGGAATTTGCCCTGAACGATGTGGGGGCACCTTGGCTAGTGCCAGGGTGCCCACACACTAAGTAACTTAGCACCCAACCTTTACCAGGTAAAGGTTAGACATATAGGTGACTTATAAGTTACTTAAGTGCAGTGGTAAATGGCTGTGAAATAACGTGGACGTTATTTCACTCAGGCTGCAGTGGCAGGCCTGTGTAAGAATTGTCAGAGCTCCCTATGGGTGGCAAAAGAAATGCTGCAGCCCATAGGGATCTCCTGGAACCCCAATACCCTGGGTACCTCAGTACCATATACTAGGGAATTATAAGGGTGTTCCAGTATGCCAATGTGAATTGGTGAAATTGGTCACTAGCCTGTTAGTGACAATTTGGAAAGCAAAGAGAGAGCATAACCACTGAGGTTCTGGTTAGCAGAGCCTCAGTGAGACAGTTAGTCATCACACAGGGAACACATACAGGGCACACTTATGAGCACTGGGGCCCTGGCTGGCAGGGTCCCAGTGACACATACAACTAAAACAACATATATACAGTGAAATATGGGGGTAACATGCCAGGCAAGATGGTACTTTCCTACACAAACGTCATCGCTAAGTTGGAGGGGACCATGTAGCCCATTGGCTAGTGACCGTGAAGTCCCCTCAGGGCACTTTCCTGGGAAACATATGGCCCCTCTGGAACTCTGACCCTAACATCATGCTGGAATCAGAGAGAGGACAGAAGAAGGGGTGCCCATCTGTCCATGGACGTGCACAAAGAGAGGCTGCACTGTCAGAAGGATTGCTTGTGCTGCACCTTGGGCTAGCAAAGATTGGACTGGGCCTCCAGCTCCTAGCTCGGGGAAAAGTTAATTCTCAGCCCAAGCCTACAACAGTGACTAAGTCTAACCCACAGCGAAGGACCCTTTCACCCCCAATCCGGTTTTGCTCCGGCTAACTAGCAGTGCCTCATCTCTCCCAGAGGGAAGAGATAATTGGGCAGCCGAGCGCATGACATCTTAGTGCTTCTCAGGGAAGTCGTGGTCACTCAGATCCCAACCAGTTCTCTCATACCCAAGGTGGTCTCATATACAAATGACAGAGGCAGTTTAAGTTTTACAGATTGATTTAATAAAACAACTGAATTTTAGATAACAAAGCGTGAGCCGCAATAACCAGAACAATACAACACAGTAGGATTGAAATAGTAACGAGGAGAGTAAAACATAGAAATAACGCTATCATAGTGCTACTAGATTATGTTCTCTCATCTAAGTTCTATTTTGAGCACAGCATGTTAAGCTCTAAGACTGCCTTTCAGGTTCCCCGGGAGGATATCAACCCTCATACCTGAGCAAAGGCCTGTGATCTGGATCAGCATCTGCAACAGGGCAGTCAGCGTCTAGTTGTGGTTTCCTGGTCGGAATCTCCCTCTTACGTGTACCAGGACTAGGAAGTGTTTTTATAATTAACACGCCGGTGTTCTAAGAAACGTCCCTACGTAAGAATGTGTACTTTCTACGAACCCTAAAGACTAAGGGCCAGATGTAGCAACCGGTTTGCATGTCGCAAACTGCGAAAAACGCAGTTTGCGACATGCAAAACGGCCATCGCGATGCAGAGTCACATTTTGCGAGTCTGTACCGACTCGCAAAATGTGATTCCGACTCGCAAATTGGAAGGGGTGTTCCCTTCCTATTTGCGACCGCATCGCCATGCTGAGTTGCTTTGTGACCACGAAAGTGGTCACAAACCAACTCGCAGTTACCACCCACTTGAAGTGGGTGGTAACGCATTCACAAACGGGAAGGGGTCCCCATGGGACCCCTTCCCCTTTGTGAATGTTGCTGAAAATATTTTTTCAGAGCAGGCAGTGGTCCTACTCTGAAAAAATTCAACCAAATGGTTTCATAATTTTTTTGAATTGCAACTCGTTTTCCTTTAAGGAAAACGGGCTGCAATAAAAAAAAAAAAAACTGCTTTATTAAAAAAAGCAGTCACAGACATGGAGGTCTACTGTCTCCAGCAGGCCACCATCCCTGCGAGTGCATGGACTCGCTATGGGGTCGCAATTTGCGACCCACCTCATAAATATTCATGAGGTGGGTCTTTGCGACCCCATAGCGAATCGCAGAAGGTGTCTGAGACACCTTTCTGCATGCACTTTTGCGAGTTGCAATTTGCGAGTCGGTATGACTCGCAATTTGCAAGTTGCAAATTTGTTTCTTGCTACATCTGGCCCTTAACTCCTACCACGTCTATCGGCAATGTACCAGACTGTATCCTTGACTGAAGCACAGAGCAAGCAAGAATGTATTGTTTGAGAACTCCGGTGCTGAAGTAGGCTAAACAGTGTGATAGAAAAAATAAAACAAGACCGTGAAACTGGTTATTGAAAAATAACAGTGCGAGGCTAAATAAAAAGCATCTAGAACAAAGTGCACAAAGGCCTAATGCTTTAAGCAAACGCGCAAAGGCTATATTAAAAATGGCTACACTACACGGGGACACAAGCTACGGTTGCCCAAATAAACAAGTGAGTAGCCACCGTAGAGGTTTTGTCACTACCTGTCACCAGGCACCCAACAGGACAAATTTGAGTTAGCCAAAAGGTGCACCTAACTCTGCCTAACCCAGGAATGCTATCCAAGTCTGGATTTGCTGCACCCAATGCAAAACTAGTCACCACCTAAGGATTTCGCCCCATCCACGATGCAGACTGACCAGTAGTCCGGCATCAGCTGGCCTGCTACTGCAACATAGAGAACTTCAAGAGACCCCGATCTCTGTGTCCAAGCTCACCTCACTTTACCAGTGGACCGATAAGCACCCACATCATACCCCTGTTGACCAAACCACAGCCGGAGCATCTTTTGCCTGCATCCCTCAGCATCAGGACCACTTAACTATCATCTATGTCGGCTGTCCCGTAAAGGTTGGACTTTGCTTCAAAAATGCTCTGGTGGCAAGGTAACTTTCCAAAGTGTCCACTCTGGCCCCCTAAACTCCTGTCCTGCCTGAATTGGACGCCCAACCAGGGATGGACTAGTCAAACCGTTTCAAATTTTTCCACAGTTGCAAAATTTTTGTTTGCAGTTGCATTTAAAAGTGATAATATCTTCTAAACTCTGTATCTCCAGAACCTTCTGGCTTTTGTTCATCAAGGTGTCTGAAAATCCCTTAAAATATAATCTATTTTTATAAAATGGTGTCTTCTTTCTTTCTTGTGCAGTTACTTTATTATTTTGCTGTCTGCTGCTGTTAAATGCATTACACATTGTTCCGCTGCTAAGCCTTACTGCTTGCAGCCACAGCTACCCAGGGTTGAGCTTAAGGTTAAGTAAACAAGCCTGATTGGACTCAAGACGATATTTGTGAGTATACTGCACAATAAGGTCCCATAGTCAACACACATAGTACACTCAAATCCTCCCAGTGGTATTTAAACTAAACTATTTCATAAAGTTACTTGCTATGCAGACAGTGCCATTACGATATAAAATGCGAAAAATATTTCACAGGCTGTAGGAAAATGGCTCCCTGTTGCAGTAACCCCCCCCACTTTTTGCCTGATATTGATGCTGACTTGACTGAGGAGTGTGCTGGGACCCTGGTAACCAGGCCCCAGCACCAGTGTTCTTTCACTTAAAATGTACCATTGTTTCCACAATTGGCACACCCCTGGCACACTGATAAGTCCCTTGTAAAAGGTACCAGTGGTACCAAGGGCCCTGTGACCAGGGAAGGTCCCTCAGGGCTGCAGCATATGTTGTGCCACCCTCTGGGACCCCTCACCTAACACATGCACGCCGCCATTGTAGATTGTGCGTTGGTGGGGAGAAAAAAGAAAAGTCAAATTGGCATCCCACTCAGGATGCCATGCCCACAAAATACTGCCTGTGGCATAGGTAAGTAACCCCTCTAGCAGGCCTTACAGCCCTAAGGCAGGGTGCAGTATACCACAGGTGAGGGCATAGCTGCATGAGCAATATGCCCCTACAGTGTCTAAGTCTATTCTTACATTGTAAGTACAGTGTGACCATATTAAGTATGTGGTCTGGGAGTTTGTCAAAAACGAACTCCACAGCTCCATTATGGCTACAGTGAATACTGGGAAGTTTGGTATCAAACTTCTCGGAATAATAAACCCACACTGATGCCAGTGTTGGATTTATTAAAAAATGCACACAGAGGACATCTTAGAGATGCCCCCTGTATTTTATCCAATCCTTCAGTGCAGGACTGACTGGTCTTTGCCAACCTGCTGCTGAGAGACGAGTTTCTGACCCCCTGGGGCGAGGGCCTTTGTGCCCTCTGAGGCCAGAAACAAAGCCTGCTCTGGGTGGAGGTGCTTCACACCTCCCCGCTGCAGGAACTGTAACACCTAGCAGTGAGCCTCGAAGGCTCAGGCTTCGTGTTACAATGCACCAGGGCACTCCAGCTAGTAGAGATGCCCGTCCCCTGGACACAGCCCCCATTTTTGGCAGCAAGTCCAGGGGAGATAATTAGAAAAACAAGGAGTCACCCGCCAGTCAGGATAGCCCCTAAGGTGCCCTGAGCTGAAGTGACCCCTGCCTTTAGAAGTCCTCCATCTTGGTTTTGGAGGATTCCCCCAATAGGATTAGGGATGTGCCCCCCTCCACACAGGGAGGAGGCACAAAGAGGGTGTAGCCACCCTCAAGGGCAGTAGCCATTGGCTACTGCCCTCCCAGACCTAAACACACCCCTAAATTTAGTATTTAGGGGCACCCCAGATCCCAGGAAATCAGATTCCTGAACCTGAAGAAACAAGAAGGACTGCTGACCTACAAGCCTGAAGAGAAGACGGACGATGACAACTGCTTTGGCCCCAGCCCTACCGGCCTGTCTCCAACTTCAAAAACCTGCAACCAGCGACGCATCCGACAGGGACCAGCGACCTCTGAAGCCTCAGAGGACTGGCCTGGACTAAAGGACCAAGAAACTCCTGTGAACAGCGGCCCTGTTCAAAACCAGCTACTTCTTTGCAACAAAGAAGCAACTTTCAAAGACTGCACGTTTCCCGCCGGAAGCGTGAGACTTCACACTCTGCACCCGACTCCCCCGGCTCGAGATCCAGAGAACAAACACCTCAGGGAGGACTCCCCGGTGACTGCGAGCCAGTGAGTAACAAAAGATGACCCCCCTGAGCTCCCACAGCGACGCCTGCAGAGAGAATCCAGAGGCTCCCCCTGACCGCGACTGCCTGTAACAAGGGACTCGACGCCTGTAACCAGCACTGCACCCGCAGCCCCCAGGACCTGAAGGAACCGAACCTCAGTGCAGAAGTGACCCCCAGGCGACCCTCTCCCTAGCCCAGGTGGTGGCTGTCCCAGGAATCCCCCCCTGTGCCTGCCTGCACCGCTAGAGTGACCCCCGGGTCCCTCCATTGTTTCCTATCTAAAACCCGACGCCTGATTTGCACACTGCACCCGGCCGCCCCCGTGCCACTGAGGGTGTGTTTTGTGTGCCTACTTGTGTGCCCCCCAGTGCTCTACAAAACCCCCCGGTCTGCCCCCGAGGACGCAGGTACTTACCTGCTGGCAGACTGGAACCGGAGCACCACTGTTATCCATAGACGCCTCTGAGTTTTGGGCACCTCTTTGACCTCTGCACCTGACCGGCCCTGAGCTGCTGGTGTGGTAACTTTGGGGTTGCCTTGAACCCCTTAACGGTGGGCTGCCTATGCCCCAGAACTGAGACTTGTGTTTTACTTACCTCCTAAACTAACCTTTACTTACCTCCCACAGGAACTGTTGATTTTTACACTGTGTCCCTTTGAAAATAGCTTATTGCCATTTTTACAAAGACTGTATACGATATTGCTTTTATTCAAAGTTTCCAAAGTATCTAAGTGAAGTACCTTGCATTTAAAGTGTTTAATGTAAATCTTGAACCTGTGGTTCTTAAAATAAAAAGAAAATATATTTTCCAATATAAAAACCTATTGGCCTGGAGTAAGTCTTTAAGTGTGTGTTCCTCATTTATTGCCTGTGTGTGTACAACAAATGCTTAACACTACCCTCTGATAAGCCTACTGCTCGACCACACTACCACAAAATAGAGCATTAGAATTATCTAATTTTGCCACTATCTTACCTCTAAAGGGAACCCTTGGACTCTGTGCACACTATTTCTTACTTTGAAATAGTATATACACAGCCAACGTCCTGCACAGGCTCTTGTGAACTACATGTTTTTATACTGCAGGCACAGGTAAAGATGATGTATAACTGTAAAGGAAATCGATTTTTGCATTCTCAACATCTTTGACACCCTTCAACCTATCTGTAAGTGTGTCTCCCAATATAGTACCATATTTGATAGACATCAGACAAACCGTTCAAAAGTTATACAGGGGAAGGTCCCAAAAACATTTTTCATTTACCAATGCAGGCCCTCGAGAATTCTACTCGCTCACTCACTTTGGCAAGTCAGATTTATCAGGTCGAGCTAAATGTAGAACCTACTCAGTTGTTCTAGGGAGTTGACAAAGAACAGGTGTCCTGTTCATTCAGCAAGTGAAGTTGCAATAAAGATGCCTTTAAATCTCTTTATCTCATCACGTGTGCTCTGTGTTTAGAGAAAGAGGTCAGAAGTCAGTTGACTTCTGACTGCAAGGGTCCATTATTTTGTAAGGTACCTGTCTGACCTGCTGCACAAGAGTATGAAATGAAAGGCTGTAAGGTGTCAGAGTTTTCCTAACACACAATGTTTAAATAGCTAATAAGTAAACTGTGTAAACATTTCAAAATGTTTTTCAGTAATTGTGAAAGCCCATGTTTTGTAGTTCTGTGGGATGAAAAATATGTTTTAATAGGATGTAACCAAACCAGAACACTTTGCTTAGTGAAGTGCAAATAATAAGTATTTTTTCTGAAACTCAATTTTCACAGATTATTTTTAATACACTATACAGTTTTATCTGTAAAGCTGTAAGTTAGTGGTTATTGTTTTGTCCATTTCAATGGGAAATTTACGGTCTGTAAATTACAGTGTGCTACTATGCCATGCTTTAGCAATATATTTATTAAAAGTGAGTGTTTAAACATGAACTGAGAAACACTCCTACCCCTGCCTGTAATTTTATAAGTGAACTGTAGCCGGGCACTGGGACGCCCGGCTGCCCTTAGCAGCGACCCGCGGGAGCGAGGGTACCCTGGGGGCACCACCAGGGATAACCCGGAAGGAGAGGACGGAGGGAATCTGGAAATCCAGATTCCCTCCGAAACAAAAGATGGACCTCAGAGGTGGCCCGCGTCTGAGGAGGAGGACGCGGAAGGAGAAGAGAGATGGCGGCGCGCACCAGCAACGGATGACGGAAGACCAAGAGAACGCAAAGGAGAAGTTGTTCAAGAAGAAGGGCAAGGAGGCCCTGAGACGCTCAGTAACCGCCACGTAGGGTGTAGCTCTGGCAGGTACGGTCCTGCATTCGCAACGGGTATAAAGCCCTGGTGGGGAGGGAAGAGGGAGCGGGAGGTGGGGAGGAGAATAGGGAAGGAAGGGAAACGAGCTAAATAAAGCATATGGTTGGAAAGGTGAAAAGGCCCTACTTTGAATCCGTATGCAGGGGTTGTGTTTATAGTTCTCTTATTTTTTTTCCTTCTTCTTTTTTCCTTCTTCTTTTCTTCTTCATCTTTTTCGCTCTCTGGGCATATTTTTATTAATAAGGTGATGGACTGAACTCCCCATTCCCCAACTGAACTCACAGACCCTAATATCAATAATTTTCTTTCCTTTACGTTCTGTTCACATTACCTGAGAGCCCAAGACCCGCGTGAAAGGCTACACTACTGGGTGATACACACTTTGGGATACGGTATACCACAGATTTCCTCCCACCTCACGGCACCCCCTTAAACCCACCTACTAATACAATCCCCAGAATCCACAATAAAAGACTTACCTTGCCTTCTTTCTTTTCCCGGTTCCTCTGCTGACATCACCCCACCATGAGGCCTCCAACTGGTCGAAGAGAACCTACCAAGGAAGAAGAAAGAAAGAAGTTATACCCACTGGGACTTGGAAATTATTGAATTGTAGAAAAGAGACCTTTAATGAAAATAAACACCAACTTTAGAATCGCTAAAAACCAGATTTGTCTTATCTGTCCTTTCCCGCTACACCCACCCGTACATGAACTAAGAGGCAAGTCAGAGATAATGTGTACCTTATATATAGGCTAAATTCTTATTACATATGGAGCAAACGTTTAGTCTTTTTAATCAACCAAAAGAGTTGTTGTTTGTACAGCAGAAATGCTGAACTAACATATTTAAAGGGGCACTCATGTAAGAATGAAGTAAAAGTAGACGCTGTAAAATAAAATAATTGACTAGTGTAGGAAGTTGGCTCTGTATGCACTATTTCAAAGTAAGGAATAGTATGCACAGAGTCCAAGGGTTCCCCTTAGAGGTAAGATAGTGGCAAAAAGAGATAATACTAATGCTCTATTTTGTGGTAGTGTGGCCGAGCAGTAGGCTTATCAAAGGAGTAGTGTTAAGCATTTGTTGTATACACACAGGCAATAAATGAGGAACACACACTCAGAGACAATTCCAGGCCAATAGGTTTTTGTATAGGAAAATATATTTGCTTAGTTTATTTTAAGAACCACAGGTTCAAGATTTACATGTAATACTTTAAATGAAAGGTATTGCAGCTAGGTACTTTAGGAACTTTGAATAATCAAAATAGCATACACAGTTTTCAAGTAAATCACATATAGCTATTTTAAAACTAGACACTGCAATTTTCAAAAGTTCCTGGGGGGAGTAAGAGTTAGTTTTTGCAGGTAAGTAAACCACCTACGGGGTTCAAGTTTGGGTCCAAGGTAGCCCACCGTTGAGGGTTCAGAGGAACCCCAAAGTTACCACACCAGCAGCTCAGGGCCGGTCAGGTGCAGAGGTCAAAGTGGTGCCCAAAACGCATAGGCTTCAATGGAGAAGGGGGTGTCCCGGTTCCAGTCTGCCAGCAGGTAAGTACCCGCGTCTTCGGAGGGCAGACCAGGAGGGTTTTGTAGGGCACCGGGGGGACACAAGTCCACACAGAAAGTACACCCTCAGCAGCACTGGGACGGCCGGGTGCAGTGTGCACACAAGCGTCGGGTTTGTAATAGGAATCAATGGGAGACCAAGGGGTCTCTTCAGCGATGCAGGCAGGCAAGGGGGGGGGGGCTCCTCGGGGTAGCCACCACCTGGGCAAGGGAGAGGGCATTCTGGGGGTCACTCCTGCACTGGAGTTCCGATCCTTCAGGTCCTGGGGGCTGCGGGTGCAGAGTCTTTACCAGGCGTCGGAATCTGGGAGACAGGCAGTCACGGTCAGGGGGAGCCTCGGGATTCCCTCTGCAGGCGTCGCTGTGGGGGCTCAGGGGGGACAACTCTGGCTACTCACGGTCTCGCAGTTGCCGGGAAGTCCTCCCTGAAGAGTTGTTTCTCCACAAGTCGAGCCGGGGGCGTCGGGTGCAGAATAGCAAGTCTCACGCTTCCGGCGGGAGACGCAGTTGTTTTAAAGTTGCTCCTTTTGAAACAAAGTTGCAGTCTTGGGTGAACAGAGCCGCTGTCCTCGGGAGTTTCTTGGTCCTTCTAGAGCAGGGCAGTCCTCTGAGGATTCAGAGGTCGCTGGTCCCTGGGGAGAGCGTCGCTGGAGCAGTGTCTTTAGAAGAGGGGAGACAGGCCGGTAGAGCTGGGGCCAAAGCAGTTGGTGTCTCCGTCTTCTCTGCAGGGTTTTTCAGCTTAGCAGTCCTCATCTTCTTAGGTTGCAGGAATCTGAGTTCCTAGGTTCTGGGGAGCCCCTAAATACAGAATTTAGGGGTGTGTTTAGGTCTGGGAGGGCAATAGCCAATGGCTACTAGCCCTGAGGGTGGCTACACCCTCTTTGTGCTTCCTCCCAAGGGGAGGGGGTCACATTCCTATCCCTATTGGGGGAATCCTCCATCTGCAAGATGGAGGATTTCTAAAAGTCAGAGTCACCTCAGCTCAGGTTGCCTTAGGGGCTGTCCTGACTGGCCAGTGACTCCTCCTTGTTTTTCTCATTATCTCCTCTGGCCTTGCCGCCAAAAGTGGGGCCGTGGCCAGAGGGGGCGGGCAACTCCACTAGCTGGAATGCCCTGGGGTGCTGTAACAAAGGGGGTGAGCCTTTGAGGCTCACCGCCAGGTGTTACAGTTCCTGCAAGGGGTAGGTAATAAGCATCTCCACCCAGTACAGGCTTTGTTACTAGCCACAGAGTGACAAAGGCACTCTCCCCATGTGGCCAGCAACATGTCTCGAGTGTGGCAGGCTGCTAAAACCAGTCAGCCTACACGCGTAGTTGGTTAAGGTTTCAGGGGGCACCTCTAAGGTGCCCTCTGGGGTGTATGTTACAATAAAATGTACACTGGCATCAGTGTGCATTTTTTGTGCTGAGAAATGTGATACCAAACTTCCCAGTTTTCAGTGTAGCCATTATGGTGCTGTGGAGTTCGTGTATGACAGACTCCCAGACCATATACTCTTTTGGCTACCCTGCACTTACAATGTCTAAGGTTTTGCTTAGACACTGTATGGGCACAGTGCTCATGCACTGGTGCCCTCACCTATGGTATAGTGCACCCTGCCTTAGGGCTGTAAGGCCTGCTAGAGGGGTGACTTATCTATACTGCATAGGCAGATTGAGGTTGGCATGGCACCCTGAGGGGAGTGCCATGTCGACTTACTCGTTTTGTCCTCACCAGCACACACAAGCTGGCAAGCAGTGTGTCTGTGCTGAGTGAGGGGTCCCCAGGGTGGCATAAGACATGCTGCATCCCGTAGAGACCTTTCCTGGCATCAGAGCCCTTGGTACCAGGTTACAAGACTTACCTGGATGCCAGGGTGTGCCAATTGTGGAACAAAAGTACAGGTTAGGGAAAGAACACTGGTGCTGGGGCCTGGTTAGCAGGCATCAGCACACTTTCAATTCAAAACTTAGCATCAGCAAAGGCAAAAAGTCAGGGGGTAACCATGCCAAGGAGGCATTTCCTTACAACTAGGATTACAGAATTTGAGACCAGCTTACGGGTCAAGACTTTCAGTTAGGTCAAGTCGATTATCCAAGTTACTCGACCTGTACGTCTAGTAATATTTTTATGATTTTTCTGATTTTATGAGGCCCGCAATGTGAGTTGATTTTCTAGGCATAACTCCATAGGTTTAGAAAGCATTGTCATTCTGTGTTTTCTTGGTTTGTGAAAATCTGTTCAGCTATTCTGGAGGTGAGGTTCTAGTGTGCTTGTTAAAGTATGCATACTTTCCAAAATGTTTGCAAACATTTAGTTGCGTATTTGAACAGTACAATACAAAAAATACATACATAATACATAAAAGCCCTCATTATGACATTGGTGGTAAATCCTGCTTACCGCCACGGTGACGGCCGCCAACATACAGCCGCGGTGGCGAATATCCGTTCCCATATTATGACACACACACACACACCAATCCGACAGAATACAGCCACATACACAACTCTGCCAGCTCAAAGGTCAGTGCTAAAGTGGCAGTACCAACACCCATACCGTTACGCCAACAAAACAACGCCCACCAAATCATGACCCACGAATCACCACAGCGGAGATTCAATGGCGGTAAACCATTGGCGGTACATACCGCTGCACTCAGAATGGACACCCACTTTCAAAACAACACTACATTGGCCAATACTATAAACACACACCTGACACTCATACACACACCACACCCACCCACCAAGAGCACCATAAAACACACACACACATTACCCACAACCCTTTACGAACAACAATTACTGCCAGGAGATTGACACGAACAGCACAGAGACAACTAGACACACACATCATATCCACCCATACATCCCTCACGCACCCCACATCATACACCCCACCACATTACTAAACACATGCTCACCAACACACACCACACAACACCCATGTCCCCACTAAGGCACTCCCATTGCACTGATGAGGAGTTAAGGGTCATGGTGGAGGAAATAGTCGGGGTAGAGCGACAGCTGTTTGGAGCACAGGTACAGCAAATATCTATTGCCAGGAAGATGGAGCTATGGCGGAGAATGGTGGACAGGGTGAACGCCATGGAACAGCACCTAAGAACAAGGGACGACATCAGGAAGAGGTGGAACGACCTATGGGGGACGGTACGTTCCGTGGCAGCAAGACACCAGCTCGGCATACATAGGACTGGCGGTGGACCCCCACCTCCTCCCCCACAGCTCACAGCAAGGGAGGAGCAAGTCTTGACAATGCTGCATCCTGAGGGATTCGCTGGAGTAGCCGGAGGACTGGACACTGGTAAGTCAATATTTACTACTAATCACCGCCCATACCTGCATGCATCACACTTCCTCACCCTCACTCCCGTCACTCCACTCCATCCCACACACTGCACCTACACATATGACTAACTCCAATGCCAAATCCTGCATGCCATATCAATGCATGGACAGCCCTCCCAGCCTCGTAAGGACACCAATCACTAAAGCATGCACAACATAGGGAAACTAACAATCACACATACATCACCATATACAAACAAGGTGTCAGGGCAGCAGCAACAATAGAGGGGGAGCCAGGGATGTACAATATGTCACGGACATGAAGCATAATACATCACTTTCATCCCCACAGGTGCCCCAGCCAATCCCAGCAGAGAGGAGGTGCCACGACTATCCAGTCCCCCAACAGAAGATGCCCCCAGTGATGACAGTAACTCTGGACTTCAGGATCTGGACCAACAACCTGGCCTATCAGGGACCACTGGACAGCCCACCCACAGTCCACCACAGAGCCTCCCCCATCAGTATTCAACACTACAGCACCCACCTACCATACCCACACCTCTATCCCCAGGACACGTCATTCAGCAGTGTGCCTACCTGTACAAGGACCCCAGTCAACACCTCGCCCCCAAGACAATCAGGGACCTGGGGTCAGTGGGCACACCGTTCAGGGGACACAGGCACAGAGCAACAGGGACACTCGGAGGACAGCTGTGTGCCAGGGGGAGGACACTCACCGAGAACAACATTTAGCCTCACACAATGCTATGGGGATGACACCTGAAGGCATGCACTAACATACAGTGGGTTGAGACTATGGCTCACCTATTAGCCACACCTTGGGCCTCTGTAGTTGGGCCATCACATTTGGGATGCTGCTATTCCTCAGGACAAGGCGTCATGCACCGACACAGGATACTTAGCTCTGACATGGGAGATGTACTGATCCGCCAGGCACACCATTTGCACATTCAGTGAGTGGAAACTTTTCAAATTCCTGAACACCTGTTCATTCTGGCGGGGGGGACTGACGCAATATGTGTCCCGTCAGTCGCCCCAACAATATTGGGGATATTTCCCATTTCATAGAATCCGGCCTTCAGAGTAGGTAGATCTTCCACCTGGGGCAAAGCTATGTAGCTGCACATGTGTTTCACCAGAGCAGACAAAACTCTTGCCAGCACGATGGAAAACATTGGCTGTGACATTCCTGCTGCCAAGCCCACTGTCACTTGGAAAGAACCAGTTGCAAGGAAATGGAACACTGATAGCACTTGCACAAGAGGAGGGATCCCAGTCGAATGACTGATAGCAGGTCAGGCTCCAATTGGGCACACAGCTCTGTGATTGTGGCCCTGTCCAGTCTATAGGTGAGTAAAATGTGCCTGTCCTTCAGTGTAGCCAAGTCCACAAGGTTCTGTACACTGGAGTTTGTCTCCTCCTTCTATTCATCTGCTGCGGGAGGTATCTTAGGGACACAAGAGTGAGTAGGCTGTCACAATTTGAACAATGGAACCACAACCTCAGTGTACATCGTGCATTTATGTGATGGAACAGTGAGAATGGTGAGGTATGTGCTAATCTAGGCTATGACGCACTTAAGGTTGCTATGACCGTTGTCCGCCACCATGAAATGGCGACTGCCTGCCCTGTATCTTGGGACAGGTGGAAGTGAGGTAACTCCGCCAACGTTGGGCGTCATGGCAGAATGTGATCTCACACTGCCGTGCAATTCCAACGTTGGGCGTCATGGCAGAATGTGATCTCACACTGCCGTGCAATTCCTCATTGGATAATATGAGGCTCTATGGAGTACAGTGGCCAATGGAGATCAGCGTCGGCAGTGATGGCGTACACCGCCGTGGACGTGACCACCATTTTCTATCTGATTCCTCACTTGATTCCTGACCTTCAACAGGAGAACACCTACACTGCATGTGCTGCTGTGACCTGTGTCTGGAACCTACCATGGCTCGTGTGACCGGGGAAAGGACCCCTGCCTTTACTGCAGAGGAGTCGGAGTGATTGGTGGATGGGGTCCTACCCCAGTACGGACTGCTGTATGGGCCTCCAGACCAACAGGTGAGTACACCTTGGACACAATGCATGTGGGAAGGATACATGAAGATGTGTGTGCAAGCATTGTTTCATTGGGTGGGGGATGTCTTTTGGTGGTGTACATGGTGTGCACCGGGTAATGGGTGTGCCAATGGAGTTAGAAACTGGACTGCCATATGTGTGACAGGCTGGACTGTATGTTTAATTGTGTCCTCCTGTCTGTATTACGTCTGAAGGTCAGCACCCACCAAAAGAAGAGATTTTTGCGTGCCATTGCCAAGGACGTGTAGACCCTGTGGGTCTATGGCAGGAGGAGCACCCACTGTTGGAAACAGAGGGAAGACCTGAGACACTGGGCACGGAAGACCGCGGAGGCCCAGCTGGGGATGGCCTCCCAACGAGGAAGGGGTGCCCGTCGGAACCTGACCCCCCTGATGGCCTGCATACTGGCGGTGGCATACAGGAACACGTTCAGGGAAACCCAGGAGTCCTCTCAAGACTTGTAGACTGTGCAGTTAAGGCTTTGGAAGGATGGCTACATTGTAGTAATGAACGTGACTATGAAGGACTGTACAATTTGATCATGAGATAGCACATGCTTAATGACTGTATGTCTCAAAAACTGCACCAATACCTGGTGGACTCTGAGCTGACCTCTCCCAAAGAATTTGGGAAAGAAGGCAGACAAATGGGTCTACACCAGGATGATTAAGAAAACTCTTAATGGGTGTGACCAGAAGAAAAAGAATACTTCTAAGTCCCAAGAGAAGGAAGGGGAGAAGCCTAAAGACAAAAAGAAAGAGTCTTCTTCAGGTCCACAAACTTCTTCTGCGGTGGGTCCAAATCATTCACTTCCTCTAAATAAAGAACCCTGCTGCTTTCTTTGTAAAGAAACGGCCACAGGACAGCTGATCCCAACTGTTGTAAGAAAAGCCCCAGTTTACGGGCGAAACGAAAAATCGCCTGTATATATTTCCCTCCATTTGTTGGATCTTAAAATTAAGATCGGGGTTCCATGACAAGGAGGAGTTTAAATATAGTCCTAAATAACAAAAATCTTTTACTTTAGTTTAAATATTTCCATCCATAGTAAAACATTTAGGTGGTCATTACAACCCTGGCGGACGGTGTTAAAGGTGCGGTAATACCGCAAACAGGCCGGCGGACAAAAAAAAGGGAATCATGACCCTGGTTTAACACTCCGCCCGCCACGGCAGTACAGACAGGCAGCGCGGCGGTCACCGCCAACAGACAGGCGGAAGACAATGTATCGCTCATAGTATCACAACCCGCCAATCCGCCACCTTTTCCGGGGCGGATTCACCGTGGATAAAAACACGGCGGAAACAGTTCCTGAAATGGGAAAACGCTCACCTTAACACATCCCACGAGGAAGGAGGACACCATGGAGCCGGAATTACAAATCCTACCTGCCCTTCTCTTCCTACTCATCTACGAAGACCAGCACCGGCGGCTGCGAAGACAATGGTGAGTACTGCACCTACGACATAGGGGAGGGGGGAGGCAAAAGTCAGGGACACACACACGAAATACCACCACCCCCACCCTCGCATATTACAACACACACACCAATGCATGTACAAACATCACAGTAACAACCCACAACCCCCCCCCGGAAGAATGCAAAGACAAAACGAAATCTGTTCAAACATTGTAATGTATCAAAATACATGTGTCTAATATATACAGATATATATAAACTCATACAAAGGTATATACATTACGAGAACCAGTGCAGATATGCACATCTCAATGTCCGTGCACCACTAGTCCAAAAATGCATGGGCGAGGCCCACACAAGATACCTGTCCACAAACGGAGAGAACACTGCCGGGGCGTCAGAGAGAAAAACAACAGGCACCTCGGGGGGAAGGGAAGGGGGGGCACCTCAGCCGGATTACAGCACCATGCCACATCCACGACGGGGCTCCATGCCCATTGATGTATCCTGGGGAGTGCAAAGCCACAGTCTCTCAAGTCTCTACAGTGGGTGGGTTGCCCACTGACCAATCCTGGGGAGTGCAAAGCCACAGTCTCACAAGTCTTTACAGTGGGTGGGTTGCCCACTGACCAATCCTGGGGAGTGCAAAGCCACAGTCTCACAAGTCTTTACAGTGGGTGGGTTGCCCACTGACCAATCCTGGGAGCGCAAAGCCACAGTCTCACAAGTTTTTACAGTGGGTGGGTTGCCCACTGACAAATCCTGGGGAGTGCAAAGCCACAGTCTCACAAGTAGATAACAGCCTCCACTGGTTCCGGAGGGGGACTGGTGCCCAGAGTGCTTCATCCTGTGAAGGACAGACGGAGTGGATGGATCTCTCCACTGGTTCTGGAGGGGGACTGGTGCCCAGAGTACTTCATCCTGTGAAGGACAGAGGTAGTGGATGGATCTCTCCACTGGTTCTGGAGGGGGACTGGTGCCCATAGTGCTTCTTCCTGTGAAGGACAGAGGTAGTGGATGGATCTCTCCACTGGTTCTGGAGGGGGACTGGTGCCCAGAGTGCTTCATCCTGTGAAGGACAGAGGTAGTGGATGGATCTCTCCACTGGTTCTGGAGGGGGAATGGTGCCCAGACTGGATTAGTCTCCCCGTGACAGTTCCTGTCCCGTCACTGTCCCAGCTGCACGTGGGATAACGATGCTTGATGTTGCGGTCTTTTCCTTCTTCAGCGGTACTTGCCCTGTTCAGCGGTGCATGCCCTGTTCAGCAGTGCTTCACCATGGCGGTCTGTGGACTGTTCAGCGGTGCTTTGCCATGGCGGTCTCTGGACTGGGCATTGGTGCTTTGCCATGGTGGTCTCTGGACTGTTCAGTGGTGCTTTGCCATGGCGGTCTCTGGACTGGGCATTGGTGCTTTGCCATGGCGGTCTCTGGACTAGGCATTGGTGCTTTGCCATGGCGGTCTCTGGACTGGGCATTGGTGTGTGGCATGACGGTACCTCATTGCCCAGTGGGGCTGTGGCTGCCGGGGCCCTCCTGGGCAATGCCAATGGCTGTGGTCTCCTGACCAGTGACGATACTTGGGCCATCCTGGGCAATGACTCTGGCGGTGGTCTCCTGACCAGTGACGATACTTGGGCCCTCCTGGACAATGACTCCGGCGGTGGTCTCCTGAACAGTGACGATACTTGTGCCCTCCTGGGCAATGACTCTGGCGGTGGTCTCCTGACCAGTGGCGATACTTGGGCCCTCCTGGGCAATGACTCCGGCGGTGGTCTCCTGACCAGTGACAATACTTGTGCCCTCCTGGGCAATGCCAATGGCGGTGGTCTCCTGACCAGTGACGATACTTGGGCCCTCCTGGGCAATGACTCCGGCGGTGGTCTCCTGACCAGTGACAATACTTGTGCCCTCCTGGGCAATGACTCCGGCGGTGGTCTCCTGACCAGTGACGATACTTGGGCCCTCCTTGGCAATGCCAATGGCGGTGGTCTCCTGACTAGTGACGACGGTGCTGGCGGTGGCGTCCCGGCCGCCGGGAAGGATGCCGCCCTTTCCCGCCGTGATGCTCACACCAGGCTGTGCAGACTTCTTCTGGCCCTTCCCCACCTTTGGAGGAGTCACAGCTGACTGCAATCCCCCTGGGACCCCTGTGAGTTGTTTTGCCTCCAGGAGTCTTCACCTGGTCCCGTCGGCCACTTTCCAACTTCAGAGCCTTTACAGGGGGTGGACAGCCAGTGCCTTGGCTCCGTGTCACACTGCCTGCCCTGGTGGCCGGTGCACTCCACACACCTTGAACACGCACCACTGGTACTGGAGGCTTTTTGGCTGAGGCGCTACGACGGGACTGATGAATTGGAGGGGGGGTGGGGGCAAAAAGGTAAACTTTGCAGAGGGACAGTTTCTGACGAACACTGGGATGGGTAGCTGGAGGGGTTCTGGGAGTGGAGGAAGAGGAGGTGGTTGAAGGAGGTGTCACTTTAGGTGTTTTGGGTGCAGGTGCAGGTACTGGAGGCTGTCGTGAGGTGGATGGATCTTGGGTGTGTGGGTGCCGCGTTTGTGTACTTTGGGAGGGGGTGTCACAGACACACTGGGAGAGGACACAGGGGATGTGTAAATGGGAGTGGAGGTGGTGAGTGCAGGTGAGCGGGGTGTGGTGCTGGGTGTTCTGGTGCGAGTCCTGGTGCCTGTAGATGTAGTGCATGCAGGTGAGAGTGTAGACGAGACTGGGAGGGAGGAGGGAGACGACAAGGAGGGGGACACAGTGGAGGCAGTGGATGTTGCTGTGTCTGCATGTGGGTGATGCTTGTGTGTGTGCCTGTGGGTTGTGTGGTGCCTATGTTTGCCTGAGCTACTTTTGGGTGTTGAGGTGTATGCATGCTTGTCTGATGGTGTGCTTGGGACAGGCTGGGGTACAGGGGATTGGGTCTGGGTGGAGGAAGTTGGAAGGGGGAGGCTGGAGACAGGGACAATGGCGGCCATCAGTGCTGAGGCCAGAGATTTCATGGTTCGATGATGGGCAGCCTGACCAGAATGAATGCCCTCCAGCAATGCATTAGTGTGTTGCAACTGCCTTTCTACACCCTGGATGGCATTCACAATGGTAGACTGCCCAACAGTGAGTGACCTGAGGAGGTCAATGGCCTCCTCACTGAAGGCAGCAGGGGTGACTGGGGCAGGGCCTGAGGTGCCTGGGGCAAAGGTGATGCCCACCCTCCTGGGTGAGCGGGCACGGGGCGAACGCTGAGGGGCAGCTGGGAGGGCGGTGCTGGTAGGGGAGGTGGCGGCTGTACCTGTAGAAGTGGGGGGCACAGATGGTGCCACCACCACAAGGGAGCTCCCATTGGCGGACGAGTCCATGTTGCTGGTTGGTGATCCGGTGACCGACGTGTAGCTCCCCTCGCCCTCCGTCCCACTGGTGCATTCTGAGTCCGTGGTGTGGCCCTCCATGGCCATGTGGGATGCAGCTCCCTCGTGCCCTGGTGCCACTGTACCTCCGCCTGATGATGCTGATGCACATAAGAACAGGGAGAGCAGAAAAAGGGGGAGGGGACGACAGAAGAAAGACAGGTTGAGTGCATGGATTAACGCTACCGTTGGCGGACAATACAGACACAGCAGCCCCCTGCACTATGCCGTGCTCTTGGCCTCTACAGAAGCAAATCCTGGCCTACATGCCTATGGTGGACATCTGCACACATGGATGCCACAGGGGCATCTATACCTGTGCTTGGGCCACTACTGAGGTGGGGTGGAGTGCCACATGCCCTGCATTACGGAGGGGCCTAGCCTACGTATTTCCGCCTGACCTAGGTTCACCCACAGCCCTCCTCCCTCAGCCATCCCCTCAACTGCGCGCCAAGTACCCAGAAAGAGATTGTCCTCACCCCATTGTGTCTGCTGTGATGCCCTCAAGCGCCCATCTAACTCAGGGTAGGCCACCGCCAGGATCTGGAACATCAGGGGGGTCATGGTGCGACGGGCACCCCTCCCACATTGGGAGGCCGTCCCCAGCTGAGCCTCTGCCGTCTTCTTGCTACAGCGGCGAATGTCCTCCCATCTCTTCCGGCAGTGGGTGCCCCGTCTCTGGTGGGACCCCAGGATCGGACTTCCTTGGCGATGGCACGCCAAATGTCCTTCTGGTGGGCGCTGACCTACATGACATGCACAAGGGAAGAAGAGAAGTCATTACCAACTGCACCGTCGATGTAAGTGTCCCGCCTCCCTACCCTTGCCATGTGGCACATGCATTCACATGCATTCATGTTCCCTGAACTCAGCCCCCTTCCCTCTTACAACCAGCCCTCTCCACCCAGGCCTAGCCCATACAACGTGCTCCCTGTGTACTTACCTGTTGGTCTGGAGGACCGTAGAGTAGCGTGTACTGGGGGAGGACCCCGTCTACTAGTTTCTCCAACTCCTGAGCAGTGAAGGCAGGGGCCCTTTCCCCAGACGTAGCAGCCATCGTCGCTTCCAGACCGAGGTCACAGCAGCACTTGCAGTGTAGGTACTCTCCTGTCGAAGGTCAGGTATCGAGTGATTGAACAGATAGAAAATGGCGGTGATGTCCGCGGCGGTGTGTATCATCACCGCCGGCGCACCTGTTCATTGGCTCCTGGGACCCATAGGGTCCAATGTTAACCAATGCAGCATTGCGCCGCGGTCAACGACCGCCTACTGCGACGGTGTGCAACGCCAGCGCAGTTACCTCACAATCCCATTGTCCCACTTTAGAGGTCAGGCATCTGCCATTTCAGGGGCCCACATGGCTTCTTTTACTACTGCGTCACACATAGCTAGGCCTAAACTCAACACACATACAGGAAGGGTTTTGTGTTTGGTGTCGTGTTCTGTGTATCTGTGGGTACATACCTGGAACTTTGTTGACTCTGTGGTCGCTGTTGTCCTTGCTAGGCAGCGTCAGCTGGGACAATTGAGAAGATGGCGGAATCCACCGGTGTACCGACCGCTGGTGGACCTGTTGACAATGGAGGAGCGACATTTACTCGTCACCTACAGGTTTGACCGTGCAACTATCCAGGAACTATGTACCCAGTTGGAGCCAGACCTGATGTCACCAATCCGCCATCCCACTGGAATCCCCCCTGACGTGCAGGTGCTGTCAGTGCTCCATTTCCTTGCAAGTGAGTCTTTTCAGACGACAATGGCCATGGCATCTGGGATGTCCCAGCCTATGTTTTCCAACGTGTTGTCCAGAGTGTTGGCTGCCCTGTTGAAACACGTAAGGGGATACATCATTTTCCCTGAGGTGGAGGATTTGGCTACAGTGAAAGGTGACTTCTATGCCCTTTGACATATCCCCAACATCATAGGTGCTATTGATGGGACCCATGTAGCTCTGGTCCCCCCCCACAGGAGTGAACAGGTGTACAGGAACCGGAAGAGTTATCATTCCATGAATGTACAGATGGTATGTTTGGCAGACCAGTACATCTCCCAGGTAAATGCTATGTTCCCTGGCTCAGTGCATGACGCCTGCATCCTGCAGAATAGCAGCGTCCCTTATATGATGGGTCAACTCCAGAGGCACCGTGTGTGGCTCTTAGGGGACTCTGGTTACCCCAACCTTTCCTGGCTATTGACCCCAGTGAGGAATCCCAGGACCAGGGCAGAGGAACGCTACAATGAGGCCCATGGGCGGACTAGGAGGCTGATCGAACGCACCTTCGGCCTCCCGAAGGCCAGGTTCAGGTGCCTCCATATGACCGGTGGATCCCTATTCTACTCACCAAGGAAGGTGTGCCAGATCATTATCGCCTGCTCGATGCTTCACAATCTTGCTTTGCGATGCCAGATGCCTTTTCTGCAGGAGGATGGTCCAGATGGCGGTGTTGTGGCAGCTGTGGAGCCTGTGGACAGTGATGAGGAGGAAGCTGAGGAAGAAGACAACGACAATAGGGAGTCTGTCATACAGCAATATTTCCAGTGACACACAGGTGAGAACATTTTCATTTTTACCATTACATTCACTGTCACACCTCTTCCTCTATCCTGTGTGTAATTTCATAGCATTATTTGGTAACTGAGTTGTACTTTTCCATTACGGTTTCACAGGTGTGGTTACCAACGTGTGTTATCTGCTTGCATCCTTCAAGGACTTGTGATGTGTGACATAGGTATGTTGGCTTTACAACTATAAACGCATTTTGACACTGTCATTGATAATACATTTGACCAAATCACAGACTGACTCCAGATTGTTTTGTGGTTCAAGGGTGTTTATTGAAGTGCTCAAAAATGGAGGGGGGTTGTACTATGGTGATGGGGGACGGTGGAGGAATGTCCATGGCAGAGTCCAGTCCATTGGTCACACAGGTGCACTGGCCATATGGGCAAAGGAAGTGGAGCTGGGGCAGTTAAAGTATGGACAGGGTAACAAAGTGGGACAGTGGGAGGACAATCAGGGTGGTCTCATTTCCTGGCGGGGGTCTTGCCATCTTACTCTGTCCTGTTCCTGGATCTCAGGGACCGCTTGAGTGGTGGTTCTCCGTCTGCAGGGGGTGGGGTGCTGGTGTGGTGGTCCTGTGGCGGGGAGTCCTGTCCACTAGCGCCGGTGGAGGTGGTGGGCAGTTCATCGTCCTGGCTAGTGTCAGGGGCCCCTTGGAGTGCCACGGTGTCCCTCAAGGTCTGCTGTATGTCCTTCAGCACCCCTATGATGGTGCCCAGGGCGGAGCTGATGGTCCTGAGCTCCTCCCTGAATATCAAATACTGTTCCTCCTGCAGGCGCTGGGTGTCCTGAAACTTGGCCAGGACCATCGCCATCGTCTCCTGGTAGTGGTGGTATGCTCCCATGATGGAGGATAGGGCCTCATGGAGAGTGGGTTCCCTGGGCCTGTCCGCCCCCTGTCGCACAGCAGCCCTCCCAGTTCCCCTGTGTTCCTGTGCCCCTGTCCCCTGGACCGTGTGCCCACTACCACTGCCCCCAGGTCTCTGTTGTTGTTGGGGGGTGGGTTATCCTGGGTTCCCTGTAGTGGTGGACACACCGCTGATTGACGTGTCCTGGGTAGGGAGGTATGGGCCCACTGGGTGGGTGCTGTGCTGATGTTACCAGAGGGTGGAAGGTCAGTGTTGGGCTGTGCCTGTGCAAGGGGAACCGACTTGTCCCGAGGCCCACGATGGTCCGGGCTGGTCATCAGGATCCAGTAGGGCAGAGCTGCTATCGTCACTATGGGCCTCTTCTGTGGGTGGAGTGGAGTTGTCTGGACCCTCCGGTGTGGTGACGGTCCTTTGTGATCCTGCAGGGGCATAAGTGCATGATTATTGCATGTGTGTGTGTCATGGTGTGCAATGGGTGGCTCACTGTGTACACCAGTGCAAGCATTCCTGTGGGGGGGGCTTGTGTGATGATGGTTGGGGGGGTGTTCTGGGTATGTGCAGTGGGCATGCTTTGGTGAGGGGTGACCATGCTTAGTTGTGTCATTGAGGGCTTGGTGTTGGGATGTGTGGCTTGTGTTCTTAGTACATTAGTGAGGAGTTGTAGTGATAGGGGAGGGTGTGAGGGTGGGGTGGTGTGATAGCATGCAGGTAGGGTGGGGGATATGATAGTTAAGATTTGACTTACCAGTGTCCATTCCTCCACCCACTCCTCCGAGGCCCTCTGGATGCATGATGGTCAAGACTTACTCCTCCCATGTTGTTAGTTGTGGGAGGAGGTGGGGGTCCGCCGCCAGTCTGCTGAACCGCAATGTTGTGCCTGGAGACCGCTGAACGCACCTTCCCCCGTAGGTCGTTCCACCTCTTCCTGATGTCCTCCCGATTTCTTGGATGCTGTCCCACAGCGTTGACCCTGTCGACTATTCTGCGCCATAACTCCATCTTCCTGGCTATGGATGTGTGCTGCACCTGTGAGCCAAATAGCTGAGGCTCTACCCGTAGGATTTCCTCCACCATGCCCCTGACCTCCTCCTCGGAAAACCGGGGGTGTCTTTGGCGTGACATGAGGTGGTGTAGGTGATGTGTGGGGTGGTGTATGTGGTGATGAGTGTGGTGATGTGTAGTGGTGTGTGGTGTTTGGTGCGTGGATTTTGTGTGGGTGATGATGTTGTGTGCCTCTGTGTGGTGGGGTTGTCTATTCTGTGCTCTCTCTCTGGCCTTCATTCGTGATTTTTTGGTCGTAGGGGTTTGTGGGTCATGTGGGTGTGTGTTTTATATAGTATTGAGTGTGTGGGAGTGGTGTGTGTACGTGTATCAGGTGTGTGTATTTCGAAATGCCCAATGTGGCGGTGTTTTGGAGATGTGTGTGTATTTTGAGCGCAGCGGTGTGTACCGCCAATGGAATACCGCGGTTGAAAGACCGCCGCGTGGATTCGTGGGTCGTAATAGCATGGGCGTGTTTCTGTTGGCGTGGAGGTGGAGGTTTTATTTTTGCCAGTTTAACACTGACCTTTGGTGTGGCGGACTTGTGTGGGTGTCTGAATTTCAGCGGATTCCAAGATGTGTGTCATAATAGCTGTGGCGGAATTCCGCGGCGGTGTATTGGCGGTCTTCTGCATGGCGGTAAGCGGCTTTTACCGCCAATGTTGTAATGACCCCCTTAGTCCGTGTGTTTCGAGGGCCACATGTCATAATGTGTGACTTTACAAAATTGACTTTCAAATCAAGATCCTGCATAAAAGTAAAAAAAAGATCTAATAAATTCTGAAGACCATTTGCTGTGCGGGCAATCAAAACAGCATCATCAGCATACAGTAAGACCGGGAGTTGTCTGGATCCCATCCTAGGGAAATCCTTACAATTTTTTACTAAAAAACTATAAAGGGCATTAATATATAATAAAAATTAAAACGGTGTTAAAAAACAACCCTGCCTAACTCCTCGTAAGGATGGAAAAGGAAGAGATCTCTCTCCATGCTGGCCATATTGGACTGAGGTTGTAAGGTCAGTGTATAAACGTTTAATTAATTCAAGCACATCCTGGTCAAACCCCATTATATCCATAAGTTGCCACAATTTCTCTCTATTCACCAAATCAAACGCACTAGATAAATCAATAAAAGCTAAGTGGATAGATCCTCTCCTAATAGTAACATATTTACTAAGAATAAGATGTAAGTTTAAAGCCTGCTCCACTGTGCCTAAACCAGGCCTAAAACCATATTGGATTGGACAGAGGATTTTAGTCTTTCCTACCCAATCCTCAAGCCGGGTCAAGATAACACTTCCCACAAACTTGACGGTAGAATCTATTAGGGAAATTGGTCTATAACAAGTTGGGTCTTGTCTATTTCCCTTTTTAAAAATAGGAACAATTATTGCCGATTTCTATGAGGAAGGAATGTTACCTTTAACTACACTAATCAGTACATTTGTGATTAGTGGTCCCCAGAGGTCTGGAATAGATTTCAAAGATCAACCGGGACCCCATCCGGGCCAGGGGCTTTCCCTGATTTCGATCGTTTGATAGCTGCAATTACCTCATGTAACTCAAAGGATAAATTATTCGTATTCAAATTTCCTGCCACCATATTTGAATTACTACACTCCCCTTGTTCAAAATGGGGATCATTTGCAGGCTGAAATATCTTTGTAAAGTGTTTCACCCAGACCCCTTCAGATATCAGACATTTGCCCTGTTTGTTATCATGTTCCAGGAAGTAAGGATGGTTGACTACTTTCCAAAATTGTGCAGAGTCCTTCAATTCCGTAGCCGCCAAGAGTTCTTCCCATGCTCTAATTCTAATTTAATTTCTCCTTTCCTCCAGGGCTGTCTTATATCAACCCCTTGCCCGTCTAACTAATTCCCGACTAAGCTGGATTGTTTTCAAAGCTATTTTTAACTCTGTATGGGCAACTGTACAAGTAGAATTAAACCATCACCGGGGCTTAGGGCAATAAGAAGGCCTATTACTCACTAAAGCCTCAGAGATGGCATTACTTAAAACTTCAAATTCTAATACAAGATGAGGATATGATGGCTGTAGCAACAAACACTTATTAATAGAACCGAGATTTTGCTCAATAATATTCTTATGAAAGGTTTTTGGATCCATATTTTCCCATTTCATGCAAAGACCGGATTTTTTATTAGAAGCTGGGCTACCCCTGCGTCTTACACTAGATGAAGTTTGTTGGACTTTTGGCCATACGCATGGTCATCCCTAGTCTTTTTGCCTCCTTCCTCCTGGTTTTTCTGACCTTTCGCTGTTGGCTCTAGGACTCTGAGCACTTTATCACTGCTGACCAGTGTTAAAGTGCAGGTGCTCTCCCATCTAAAGTTGGTATGATTGGTTTATACCTGATTGGCATATTTAATTTACCTATAAGTCCCTTGTACAGTGGTATCTCTATACCCAGGGCCTGTAAATTAAATACTACTAGTGGGCCTGCAGCGCTGCTTGCGCCACCCACTGAAGTAGACTTTCAAACCTGTCTCAGGCCTGCTAGCGCAGGGCCTGTGTGCGCAGTTTTCTGCCACAGGGACCTGGCATCTAAATTTACTTGCCAGGCCCAGGACTCCCCTTTTACTACATGTAAGTCACCCCTAAAGTACGCCCTGTGGGCAGGGTGCCATGTATGTAGAAAGGCAGGACATGTGCCATATTGCATGGCCTGTCCTGGTAGTGACAAACAGCCTAACTTGGTGTCTCACTGCTGTGAGTGCTGCCTTCTCATAGGATTGCATTAGAAATGCCCTGCCTTATGTGTAGGGGTATTGTCTGATTTATGAGGGCTAGCGTAGGCGTGTTTGGTATGGTTGTGATGGTGATAATAAATACTGCTTACTGGTGTGGGTGTATTTTTTATTACTATCACAGAAATGCCACTTCTAGAAAGTGCGCATTTATCTGTGCTTATGATTCTGGTGTTTTGCAGCTTGACTCCAATCCACGTCTGGGCAGAGTGACAGTTGGGGCTTTGTGCATACTTTTCAGACAGCCTGTACACAGGGAGGGTGGAGGTGTCACTGAGGTGCATCTACATACTGAATAGTCTTCCTGGGCTGAGAGAAGGGAGAGGCGGGGCACACCTACATTTGTAAAGGCTGTGCCCTGGCCTCACACAATAGGGTCGTTAACCCCCCACTGATGTTTGGAGCCTGTGCTGAAAGGAGAGAGGGGGCACTCCCAGAACCAGTTGTAACTGGCTGGAACCTCCTCTCCCTACCACTGTAAAACACTGTAAGAACTGACTATAAGTACAGGGGAATTTTCCCCACAATTTGAACATTCTTGGAACTTGAAACTGGACACAGAACGCTGATGAATGGACTCACCAGGAAACCGCCATGGACTGCTGCTGCTGTGCTGACCTGTGACCTGCCTGGTCACTATGAGGAACTGCCACCATCTGCACCCCCTGTGCTGGCCTGTAGCTGGACCCACCAGCTTTGTGCTTTTTCTAGTTTGGTTGTTCCCAGGGGCAGGGTGCTGTGGCCCCTGATCCCTGCAACGCTCGTTTAAACCTTTGCCCAGAATGCTTTGAAGGAGAACAAGGCATTCCTTCAGTTGCTGGGTTGTTGATGCACTATAGCGCTTGGAAAGCGCTTTTCTTTTCCAAGAAGAAATCACCGCCGCAGCCCGGGCTTTAAACTGTGCCCTAGCGCTTTGTGAAGCGCTTCTTCGTTGATGAAAATCACCGCCGCAGCCCAGGCTGCATAATTTGCCTAAGCGCTGTGAAAAGCGCTTCGTTGGTAAAAAAATCACCACCGCAGCCCGGGGAGATAAATGCTGTGAAGCGTGAGGATCGCGCTCCGCTCCGTGCCCCCGGGGCACGAGGAAACCACTTCGGAAATAACGAGGAGCAAGCCTGCTCCTAGCGGTGCCCCCGGGGTAGGGATCGCTCCAAGGAGCGCCCCCGGGGCACCGGCCGGCCCGACCTGGTGCCGGCGTTTGTTGTTGGAGCCGGAGGGAGAGGAGGACGCCTCTCCCTCTCCTGCTCCAGCCCCGAAGGGCTCTCCCCGACGTGTGCGGGCAGGGAGGCAGCCTCATCGGAGGCTCGCCCCCGCCGCCAGCTCTCTGGTGGGCCCCCTTGTGGGCCAGAGGCCAGCACAAAGGGGTCTCCCCTGCTGAAAGGGCCGACGGAGGCCCCGGGAGACCCCAGGAAGTTGCGGGCCCCCAGAGGGGCCCGCTCGCAGATCGGAGGGGGTGTGTGGCGCCCCCCTCCTTAACCCGAGGATCTCCCTGACTTGGGCCCCCCTTGGAGAGGGCTGGTGGAGGCCCGGGGGGCCCTCCAATGAACACGGGTCCCAGAAGGGGCCCGCCAAGGAAACAGAGAGGGTGCGTGCCGCCCCTCTCTATTTGCCAAGTTTAGGGAGGCCCCCGTTTTGCGCAGAAGAGCGCCGGGGGCCCCATGATTCGTTTTAGGCACTGGAAGTGCCTCTTCATCATTCCCAGGTACTTTTAAATGGACAAATATAATTACGATTTAAAGTTCTTTCTACAGACTTTATTAATTGTGGTATATTACCTACCTGTTCTATGATGCTTTTACATATGTGTGCACATGTTCCTTTTATGGGCATGACTTGCTAATATGTTTCCCTAACTTGCCATAGGTTTTCTAATGTTCCTACTATGGGCGTTTTATGATATTCTTATGACAAGTGTTCTAATGTGATAACGTGTTTCCTGACTACTGCTTATGTTGCAGAATACTGAGTAACCTGTGTGTTATGTGTGACTACTGCTAGTTTGCAGAGTAACTAATGTGTAACGTTCTGACAACTGCTAAGGTAGCAGGATAGTACTGTTATGTGATGTTGGTCTAATAATTACGTTGTGTACAATACAGTATATTTTCATATAATCTGGTGTTGTGTTTCCTTTGTGGTGGGGATATTGCGTCACATGTATGTGTGTGTTGTGCAAACGCTTTACGCATTGCCTCCGGGTTAAGCCTGACTGCTCGTGCCAAGCTACCAAGGGGGTGAGCAGGGGTTATCTTGGACGTGTAACTCCCTTGCCCTGACTAGAGTGGGTAAGTTCTGCCTGGCTGAGGTGCATACCCTAGCCAACCCGAAACCCCATTTCTAACATTGGAAGTCAGCGGTGAGGATAGGACTTGCGCTTGCACAATACCATTGTGACTCATTATTTCACTACAAGGATTGCGTTGAGATCATCACATGTTTGGCTTCCCTTAACTTTCTCTCTTTGGTCATTTTTCCTGTTTTCAGTTCTCACGCTTGGGTACTGTGATTGTCACAGTTGAGTTATTTGTACCTTTTCAAGATGGGGCTTACCTTTGATTTAGAGGACCTGCCGTTTTACACGCAGGGGGAATTAGAGGGGTTCTGTAGAGAGAGAGGGCTGCCTGTAGAAGGGGACCTCAGGAGATCTCTGAATTTCTTTGAAAGGTTTGTGACATTTACCCAGGGAGGGAGTGTGCGTAGGGGGTACCCAGAGGATCCTGAGTGTAGCGAGGGATCCCAATGGGAGGGCTCCCAGACCTCATCCCTAGAGAGTGGTAGAGAGACTGATCAGGAGGGTGAGAATGACCGGTTGGGGACGCCAGTTGACAGGGAAGGCCCCAGTGATAGGGAGTCCCTTGCTGGGTCCAGTGTAAGAAGCAGGGCTACCTCTCATTCCTTGACGCCTGATGAGCTAAGAGATAGGCGGGAAGAGAGGGACCTGAAGTTGCAGTTAGCGCGCCTAGCTGTTGAGGAGAGAAGGGCTGAGGTAGAGAAGGCCTTAGTACAGGAGAGAATGGCAGAGGCAGAGAGGGCCTTTGCCAGAGAAAGACTCGCTCTAGAGCGCAGTCTGAAGGTTCTGGACTCACCAGCGTTGCAGGTGGAGTCCAGTGGCGGCAGCAATGTACAGTGCTGTAGCAAAGAGGTTCCTCACATACCCATAGATCTGGTACCTAGGTTCCAAGAGGGGGTTGACATACGTCAGTGGTTAAAGGAATATGAGAAGGCTCTGGTAGAGCGCAGGATCCCTGAGAAGGATTGGGGAACTGGCCTAGGGAGTTTTATTCCTGAGGAGGGGAGGGATGCCCTACTGACTCTAGAAGAGAGTGACAGGGAGGGGTACTCCGCTGTGAAGAACGCACTGATTGTGAAGTATGGTTTTTCCCCTGAGGAATACAGAAAAAGGTTTAGGGGTGGTAAGAAACTGTCCCACCAGTCTTGGGAGGAGTTTGTGGAGGATTGCTGCATTGCACTAGATGGATGGGTGAAGGGTAGCACAGTAAACAATTTTGAAGGGCTGTTTAATCTGATTCTCAGAGAGCACCTGTTTCGTTGTTGTTTTTCAGAGTTACGCCAACACTTGTCAGTGTGTGAGCTCTCTGACCCCAGGGAGCTTGCAAAGGAGGCAGACTTCTGGTTGCGTACCAGAGGGTCTGGTGTGACATTAGGGGGTGTTCCTAATGAGAGTGGTCTAGGTGTTTCCCAACCAGGTGTGGTGGGAAAGGCTTGTGTCCCAGGTAGGTCCCAGTGTATTGGGGCGGGTAAGGCACCCCATGTCCAGTCTCAGAGGAGAGGGAATTGGGTTGGGCTGAGGCCCAGGGTACCCGAGCTCCAGTCCCAGGTCCTGGAGGGTTCCATGAGTGAACGCCAGGAGGTGAGCCTAGCCTGTGCCGTAGGGCCAGCTGTTCAGAAGGATCCCATTTTGTCATTAGGACTTGGGCGGGTGGCTGGTGATAGCGTTCCGCCGGTCCTGGGGTCTGGTAGTCTCGCTCTACAGCGGAGGAGGCAGAAATCCAGACATAGGGTTGAGAGGGGGCTGCGGGCCCCAGTGGAGAACCTGGAGGGTCAGGGGTCAGCTCTGAGAGCAGAGCCCCCCAGGAATGACCTTGGTGAGACCATTTCTGGGCTGGGGGGAATCCAGACTCTGTCAGATGGGCAGAGGTCAGGAGACCTGCGCCAGCCAGACTCTTGTATGGCCCTTGGGGAAAGTGTTTCCCTTGTGGGGGGTAGGTGTGCCCCCCAGGAAGTCCTGGTGCGCCAGGCAATGATTCAACCGCAGGGTGGTGACTCTGGGTTGGATGATCAGGTTCAGGGGGTAAACTCTGACCTGATGGGGAGTACGTGTGCTCCCAAGGAAGTCCTGGTGCGCCAGGCAGTGGTTCAACCGCAGGGTAGTGACTCTGGGTTGGATTGCCAGATTCAGGGGGTAAGCTCTGATCTGGTAGGGGGTAGGTGTGCTCCCAAGGAAGTCCTGGTTCGCTGGGCAATGGTCCAGTCTAAGGGTGTCGTCCCTGGACTAGATAGACAGGTTCAGGGGGTAAACTCTGACCTGGTTGGGGGGGCGGTTAGTGCGCTCACCTCCCCGTGTGAAACTTCTGGTGGCTTCTCCCGAGGTGGGGAGATGCAGGACTCTGGAAGTGGGGTTCAGGGAGGGGGAAGCCTGCCCTGGACCCCGGTGCAACCCAAGGGTGTCGTCCCTAGGTTGGGTGGTCAGTCGCCAGGTAGTGATCCTGGGCTGGCGAGAAAGTTGTGCAGGGCTGCTGTACCCAGCACCCTGGCAAGTGTGGATTCTGGTGATACCCCTCCTAGGAGAGGAGGGCGGGATCCTAGAAGGAGGGGTAGAGGGAGGAGAGCCTCGCCTCTAGCCCCTGTAGAACCTATGGGTGCGGACCCTAGGTTGGTGGATCAGTGGCAGGGTAGAGCCCCTGAACTGATCAGAAATGGAGTGGAGACAGGTTGCTTTGCACCTGGGGCTACCGCCCCCCACTCATTATGGTTTCAGAGACCAGAGGCTCCTAGATGGCCTGGGGCCTGGTTCTGGCCATTGGCAGCTAGAGAATCCCCGTGGGTTGGTCTAGGCTGCCGGGGACGCATTGACAGAGAGATCCCAGTGGAGTCAGGAAGGCGTAGAACTGGAACATGCCCCTGCTGTTGTGGGCCTGGGTCCTTGTTCTATCGCCCCAATCAGGAAAGTACATCAAGGTATTGATTGTTCTCCCCTGGATTTTGGCTGGTAGGGGGTTGTGTTGGACTTTTGGCCATACGCATGGTCATCCCTAGTCTTTTTGCCTCCTTCCTCCTGGTTTTTCTGACCTTTCGCTGTTGGCTCTAGGACTCTGAGCACTTTATCACTGCTGACCAGTGTTAAAGTGCAGGTGCTCTCCCATCTAAAGTTGGTATGATTGGTTTATACCTGATTGGCATATTTAATTTACCTATAAGTCCCTTGTACAGTGGTATCTCTATACCCAGGGCCTGTAAATTAAATACTACTAGTGGGCCTGCAGCGCTGCTTGCGCCACCCACTGAAGTAGACTTTCAAACCTGTCTCAGGCCTGCTAGCGCAGGGCCTGTGTGCGCAGTTTTCTACCACAGGGACCTGGCATCTAAATTTACTTGCCAGGCCCAGGACTCCCCTTTTACTACATGTAAGTCACCCCTAAAGTACGCCCTGTGGGCAGGGTGCCATGTATGTAGAAAGGCAGGACATGTGCCATATTGCATGGCCTGTCCTGGTAGTGACAAACAGCCTAACTTGGTGTCTCACTGCTGTGAGTGCTGCCTTCTCATAGGATTGCATTAGAAATGCCCTGCCTTATGTGTAGGGGTATTGTCTGATTTATGAGGGCTAGCGTAGGCGTGTTTGGTATGGTTGTGATGGTGATAATAAATACTGCTTACTGGTGTGGGTGTATTTTTTATTACTATCACAGAAATGCCACTTCTAGAAAGTGCGCATTTATCTGTGCTTATGATTCTGGTGTTTTGCAGCTTGACTCCAATCCACGTCTGGGCAGAGTGACAGTTGGGGCTTTGTGCATACTTTTCAGACAGCCTGTACACAGGGAGGGTGGAGGTGTCACTGAGGTGCATCTACATACTGAATAGTCTTCCTGGGCTGAGAGAAGGGAGAGGCGGGGCACACCTACATTTGTAAAGGCTGTGCCCTGGCCTCACACAATAGGGTCGTTAACCCCCCACTGATGTTTGGAGCCTGTGCTGAAAGGAGAGAGGGGGCACTCCCAGAACCAGTTGTAACTGGCTGGAACCTCCTCTCCCTACCACTGTAAAACACTGTAAGAACTGACTATAAGTACAGGGGAATTTTCCCCACAATTTGAACATTCTTGGAACTTGAAACTGGACACAGAACGCTGATGAATGGACTCACCAGGAAACCGCCATGGACTGCTGCTGCTGTGCTGACCTGTGACCTGCCTGGTCACTATGAGGAACTGCCACCATCTGCACCCCCTGTGCTGGCCTGTAGCTGGACCCACCAGCTTTGTGCTTTTTCTAGTTTGGTTGTTCCCAGGGGCAGGGTGCTGTGGCCCCTGATCCCTGCAACGCTCGTTTAAACCTTTGCCCAGAATGCTTTGAAGGAGAACAAGGCATTCCTTCAGTTGCTGGGCTGTTGATGCACTATAGCGCTTGGAAAGCGCTTTTCTTTTCCAAGAAGAAATCACCGCCGCAGCCCGGGCTTTAAACTGTGCCCTAGCGCTTTGTGAAGCGCTTCTTCGTTGATGAAAATCACCGCCGCAGCCCAGGCTGCATAATTTGCCTAAGCGCTGTGAAAAGCGCTTCGTTGGTAAAAAAATCACCACCGCAGCCCGGGGAGATAAATGCTGTGAAGCGCGAGGATCGCGCTCCGCTCCGTGCCCCCGGGGCACGAGGAAACCACTTCGGAAATAACGAGGAGCAAGCCTGCTCCTAGCGGTGCCCCCGGGGTAGGGATCGCTCCAAGGAGCGCCCCCGGGGCACCGGCCAGCCCGACCTGGTGCCGGCGTTTGTTGTTGGAGCCGGAGGGAGAGGAGGACGCCTCTCCCTCTCCTGCTCCAGCCCCGAAGGGCTCTCCCCGACGTGTGCGGGCAGGGAGGCAGCCTCATCGGAGGCTCGCCCCCGCCGCCAGCTCTCTGGTGGGCCCCCTTGTGGGCCAGAGGCCAGCACAAAGGGGTCTCCCCTGCTGAAAGGGCCGACGGAGGCCCCGGGAGACCCCAGGAAGTTGCGGGCCCCCAGAGGGGCCCGCTCGCAGATCGGAGGGGGTGTGTGGCGCCCCCCTCCTTAACCCGAGGATCTCCCTGACTTGGGCCCCCCTTGGAGAGGGCTGGTGGAGGCCCGGGGGGCCCTCCAATGAACACGGGTCCCAGAAGGGGCCCGCCAAGGAAACAGAGAGGGTGCGTGCCGCCCCTCTCTATTTGCCAAGTTTAGGGAGGCCCCCGTTTTGCGCAGAAGAGCGCCGGGGGCCCCATGATTCGTTTTAGGCACTGGAAGTGCCTCTTCATCATTCCCAGGTACTTTTAAATGGACAAATATAATTACGATTTAAAGTTCTTTCTACAGACTTTATTAATTGTGGTATATTACCTACCTGTTCTATGATGCTTTTACATATGTGTGCACATGTTCCTTTTATGGGCATGACTTGCTAATATGTTTCCCTAACTTGCCATAGGTTTTCTAATGTTCCTACTATGGGCGTTTTATGATATTCTTATGACAAGTGTTCTAATGTGATAACGTGTTTCCTGACTACTGCTTATGTTGCAGAATACTGAGTAACCTGTGTGTTATGTGTGACTACTGCTAGTTTGCAGAGTAACTAATGTGTAACGTTCTGACAACTGCTAAGGTAGCAGGATAGTACTGTTATGTGATGTTGGTCTAATAATTACGTTGTGTACAATACAGTATATTTTCATATAATCTGGTGTTGTGTTTCCTTTGTGGTGGGGATATTGCGTCACATGTATGTGTGTGTTGTGCAAACGCTTTACGCATTGCCTCCGGGTTAAGCCTGACTGCTCGTGCCAAGCTACCAAGGGGGTGAGCAGGGGTTATCTTGGACGTGTAACTCCCTTGCCCTGACTAGAGTGGGTAAGTTCTGCCTGGCTGAGGTGCATACCCTAGCCAACCCGAAACCCCATTTCTAACAAAGTTGAACTATTATGAAAAACTAAGTTAATACACAGGGGATTGTGGTCACTGGCACAATGTGGTATTATCTTAAAATCCAAAATTAAATGGAAGTCTGGGGAGCTAATTGAGATAAAATCTATAATGCTACCTTTAGAATTCCCCGTGTAAGTGGGTATCTTTTGAATATGTGTAACGGTCTTCTCCCTAGCAAAAACAAGATCAAATTTATAAATGAGAGTATTTAAGGCTTCACCTTGATTGGAATGGGTGAAATGTGTGGACGTCTCTCCCCCATAAAAGTGCCACAAGCGTGTGGGGATTCCTGATTACATAATGGCACATTAAAATCTCCAACCCAAATCATGACTAAGTCACTGTCCTGAAACTTCCCATAAAAATCGAGGAAGTCCATCAACTCCTCAAGACTTACATTCAGGGAATCACGCGGAATCTTATTATAAAAATGAATAAGCAAAAAGCCCTTGTTCCCCTCCATCAATAATTGTACGACCATAAAAAATGCAGAAGACCAAACCAAAGACGCCTCCATTTTGGGAAGCTGCAAGGAAACAAGAACCGAAAGCCCCCCGCTTGCCCTGCCCACTAAGGAAGGGGTTGCTTGTCGAAATGCAAAGAAATACCCATCCAAAAAAAAAGGGTCAGTAGATCAAGTTTCCTGAAAACAAATAACTTCATAATTATATATAATTCCAGCCACTCTGGGTTTTTAACCTTGGACCGAAGCCCCGCAATATTCCAGCTAATCAATGTTAAAGCTATATTCCTATTACAAATCCCAGCCACTGGCTCCTTGTTTGTAGAAACATCTGCTATATCTTGAGGGGAAGTATCTAACTCATCAGGCCTGTTCCATAATATCGGGGTTACATACCCATTACCAACCACTTCTTCATTTGGAGCGCCTATTATGGAGCTGTTCTTTACCATCTGTCAATCATTCACATCTAGAGAAGTCAAAGCCTGACTACTTCTGAGGGTATTTTCCTCTAGAAATGTCATAGACATCTTCACATTGAAATCACAATGGGCCACAGTAGAGGAGATAGGTAATGCGATTGAATCATAAAAAAAGCTCAAAGGATATATTTGAATCCCTTCTTTCCTCAGCATAGCGTAATGAATCCATCAATAAACGATTAACCAAGCAAGGGTTAACAAAATGAATCAAAATGCAATCACCATCATATACCTTCTTTGAAAGACCCACCCACTTCACTCTGCATGCCATAAGAATCTTATTATTTAAATCAAGTTGATAACTAAACTTTTGCCTCAGCCAATGAGCACATTTCCTCATTAACGCCGTAGTATCTTCCCTACATAGAGGTTCAAGGGGAGGGACATTAGCTAAGACCAAAACATATTGCATGAAATCTGGTGGAAGTTGCAGAATTTTATTTTGGGCAGTAATAAGATTATTCTGAGGGACCGTTATACAATCTGAAGGGGTTCTCAATCTGCCTACCAAGGTGGGAACAGTCTCTGTAAATAAGCTTCCATGGCCACCTGTAGGGTGAACCTTGGGTGGGTCATAGGGAATTGGTCGATCAATATGCGGTGCTTCTTGATGTTCAGACAAGGCCACCTGCATATGGGGATTAGCAAGTTGTGCAGGAAATGTTTGAGTGATCTGCTCAATCATGTCCTTTTACAAATGTTCAAATTTTGTAGTTATTAAAGTTACTAGCTTCTCCTCCAAAGCTGTAAAAAGAGGTTTAAGCATGGAATCTATTTTATGTGCATAATCATCCCAGGTAACTCTCTTTTCCCTTGTGCCTGGGTCTAAGTCCTCAGTTCGTAAGCCTGCGGCTAATGATGAATCGACTGGTGGGTCCGTAATTAAACAAGTATTTCCCTTTCCCCTTTCGCCTTGTGGTCCGCTTTGAAGATTTCAAATGTTTAGGGCGAGCTCCCTCTTTTCTTTTTTTAGGTGGTGGGGAGACCGCAACAAAAGATCCACAATATCTTCATCACACACAATAGGCAATTGTGAAGAGGGAGCGCAAGGTTCAGACTGGAATAAATTGTGATTGAAAGTGCTCCTAGAAGAGCCCTGAGGCCCTGTACTAGCAAAATATGTGGACCAGGGGCTCAAGAGGAATTTTCTGGGTAAGTTTATGAGTAGCCCTGATCTTTTCTTCGACCTGCACAATTTCGGTTTCAATGGCCCCAATCACAGAAGATAAATAACTAGTTATAGTCGGTTGGGAATGCGTACCCTGGATACCATCACCCCATTGAGTGGTGTTTTTCCTTTTGCCCATTGTATAATGGGGATATATATATCTAATCCAAAGAGCCGGGCCCTAGGAGGTATATGTAAGGCGGGGGCTGCCCAAATACCAGTCTCAATACTAGTCCAGCACTACACAGCCTTTAGGATAAAGTTAAACTAAACATAGACATAGGGCTCAAATCTGCTCAAAAACTGCTTACCACATTGCTCCCCACAGTACAATTGTCAAGGAGGTGGTCCAGTCCAGCCTTTTCCGGCCGATGACGGGCGCACGACGGGCCTGCCCTTGGCCCGGGCTTTGCCCGGGCATCGCCCACACGCGTCCCACATCACGGGGATCTGAAGCGCTTACAAGCGCAGTAAGATGTGGCCCCGCCCCCTGGAGGCTGGAGCGATTTCTGGGACTTGCTGTCCCTGCTGCCAGCAGTTCTGGAGTCAGGCGTTGCGGGGATCTGAAGCACTTACAAGCGCGGCAAGAAGTGGCCCCGCCCCCTGGAGCCTGGAGCGATTTCTGGGGCTTGCTGTCCTTGCTGCCGGTAGTTCTGGAGTCCCGCGTCGCGGGGATCTGACGCGCTTACAAGCGTGGCAAGATGTGGCCCCGCCCCCTGGAGCCTAGAGCAATTTCTGGGACATGCTGTCCCTGCTGCCGGTAGTTCTGGAGTCCCCAAATTTCCAAATTTCATTATAGACTACATATAAGAAGCCTTTTCTGCATTGTTTTCTGGGGCCTAACAGGAAATCCTGTAGCCAGTATTATTAGACAGGAGACTGAGGTGTTCTCTAACAGCATTTAGTGAGGAACTCTTCAACCATTTCTGGCATAGTTTCTCTACACTGTATGTTGTCACTATACCCGCGTGTTCAGATGACACATTGGCGGTGATTCTAACCGCGGCGGGCGGCAGTCGCCGCCCGCCATGCGGTTACCGCCAAATGACCGCACCGCGGTCACAAGACCGCGGCGGCCATTCTGGCTTTCCCGCTGTGCTGGCGGGCGACCGCCAAAAGGCCGCCCGCCAGCACAGTGGGAAAGACCCAGCAACGACGAAGCCGGCTCCGAATGGAGCCGGCGGAGTTGCTGGAGTGCGACGGGTGCAGTAGCACCCGTCGCGAATTTCAGTGTCTGCTAGGCAGACACTGAAATTCCTATTGGGGCCCTCTTACGGGGGCCCCTGCAGTGCCCATGCCATTGGCATGGGCACTGCAGGGGCCCCCAGGGGTCCCGCGGCACCCCCTACCGCCATCCTGTTCCTGGCGGGAGACCCGCCAGGAACAGGATGGCGGTAGGGGGTGTCAGAATCCCCATGGCGGCGGAGCGCGCATGGAGGATTCTCAAGGGCAGCGGAAAGTCGGCGGTACACCGCCGACTTTCCGTTTCTGGACGCGGCTGAACCGCCGCGGTCAGAATGCCCAGCGGTGCATCGCCAGCCTGTTGGTGGTGCTACCGCGGTCATTCGCCCTGGCGGTTTTTACCGCCAGGGTTAGAATGACCCCCATAGTGAGGGTCAGTCCTACTTGTTCTAAAATCCCATGTAGAGTTTACAGAACGTTTATGACACCCATTGATATTCACTGGCCACAATAACCACCCACCAGGATGTGAAAGTGAAGCATTAAACGTGCCGTTTTGGACGCATTAATCGAGCTGATCTTCAGTTGCATTTATATACTTTTGCCATTTGTAAAATTTTGCAGGGGCAGGAATACTGGGCGCATTCAAATACTTAACTTTTGCCAGGTCTAAACAACTTGTCTGTTGTACAATTTCATTCAAACATATCACTTGAACAGGTATCAGGCATGCTCTAAACAAAGCTTCCTTTTCCCTTATTTGCCAATTTTTTGTTCCCCACACACTTTTTAAGTCCATCTACGTCAGCCAATATCCGTAGCCTTCTAATAGCCAACCGGGAAACAAAGGAATCCGAATAAATTAATTTCGTATCTGTCAATAATATGTGTATATTTTTCATAAATGGCAATTTGAAATAATATGACTAGGCATTTTTAGCACTGTGCCCAGAAAAATATGCACATTTTTCAGAATATGTTTTAGAACTCCCTGGTGGTGGAGTTTGACAATGTTACCATTGTCTGTAGTTAAAAATAGTCTTTGGGGTACTTGCTCTGTGAATGAAATTGTATTAATAATAATTATAGAAGAACATGTCACCATAATTCTCTTTGGATTGATAAACATCCTCACTTTCAAATACAGTGAAATACTGCAACTCAGTCATCATAGAATCAACTGTTTTCACATCCCAGTCATCAGAAACAACTCCGGGTATTATTAAATCATTCATAGAAAGTTTAAACACACATGGTATTTGAATGACCTCTGTCGGGCCGTATATATATCAAATGTGACTTTATCCCAAACAATCCTATCAGGAATTGGTATAGCGGAAATGTTCACGAAAGACAAGTCTCTGTGGACTTTGTGAGAAGAAAAATGGGGTTTTAGGATCGCATCCACCAGTTCAACTGTTGCTCGTTCAAGAAGGTAATGACCATGTATCAGCAGAAAGAAAACAATGAAAAAGCCAATCCAAAGAAGGAAAGCTAATACGGTCAAAGAAAGCCACAGATAGTTCCATGGGAAAATAAAGTAATTTGTTTTGAGCCAAATTATCAGCTTACGTGTTCTTGACAGTTCATATGCAGAAGAGGCAGATGAGTCCAAAAAGGTGTCATTAATGTCGGCAAAATATCCAGAAGCAGTTTGTGCAAAAATTGGAGCCGTATTCGAAGGAGGAGAACTGGAAGAAGTCTCCCACGGTGGTTCATAATAAATGACGCCATCCGTTTGTGTAGCGGTCTAGTCAAATTGATCAGCAATTTCTGTATTGCCTGTTGCAATAGATGTTAGTGGAACTAATGCAAGACCATTTTCCACTCTCTGCAAGCTCGGAGAGGCGTCAGCATTGCTGCTCAAAACTTGTAGAGGGATATCTTGACTAGTAGTGAGAGGGATTCGGGTACTACTGATTGTTCCTCTTGGTCTGCTGTGCAGGATTGGCCACATGGTTTAACTTGACATTGTCGATGGAGACAGGCGGGTTTCCTTTAGAACCAGGTAGGAGTGGTAAAATAACAGTTCTGGTACTCTGTATTTCCAGGACTGGAACCGGTGCACGATAGGAAAGACCAAACTCCTTTTTCACAGCAACTTTTTCACATACTGTATCCCCAACCTTTGGAATCCAGCCGGTAGATGTTATTGGTACATCTTTAATTCCTAAAGAGGCAGCATTGGCAGAAGCGTTGTTGTCACGGAACTGTTGTCATTACTGCAAGAGAGTGACACGTTCATTTATGTCAAAGGGTGTTTCTGCTGCCTCCACGCCAGGACCATCAAGATCTGGAACACACATTCAAGTTCCAAACAGGCACTCGTATGACATACAACCCCCCCCAGGGACCTTCTAGGGAGATTATTAAGTGCTCTCTCGACTCCATACAGGTGATTAAGCAAACTACGACCCATACCTAATACTCTGGCTGTTAAGGATTGCTTTAAATCTCGGTTTCGTCGCTCCACAACACTATTTCCCTCGGGATGAAATGGAAACAAGTAACAGAGTTAAACCTCTAACAAAGCTATGGCATCCCTGAATGCCCCTGAGGCAAAAGCAGGGCCCTGGTCCGAGTGGAAAGCCGCAACTGCATATGTGCAGATAAAGAGTTGCAAATCTTTAATAACAGTCCGGGCGGCAGCCGAGCGTTGTTGCCACACCCATAGAAATCTGGAGCAGGAGTCAACAGCGACTAAAATGTATTTGTATGCACTATCAGATGTCAGGGGAACGCAATGGTCCAAGTACACATATTGTAATGGTTCGTTAGAAATTAGGAGGGGTGTCTGCGGTATGCGTTTGATGGTGGACCCCTTGGACCCCTTGATTTATTGCCAGATATCACAACAAAGGACATAATGCTTGGTCTGTTTGTATAGACCTGGCCACCAATAACGAGCTTGCAATAACGAAATTGTAGCCGCCACACCCGCATGGGCAGAAGAGACTCCCTCATGCGCTGCTTTGATGAATTATGGTCTTAGGTCTTTATTGGGAATTACTCGAACTCCCACGCCTGGTATTTTTACTTCTGCGTCAAGGAAGCCTCCCATCCGGTAGGAATTTTTAATGGGATATCCTTTAGGTAAAGGTGTGTCATCAGACGAGGCTTGCACGGCAGCCAGTATTTCATTGTCTGGTTTTGTTCTAGAACGAGTTACTGCAGCAACAGAAGCTGTAACTAATGCTGATTTGGCTACTTCATCATCCAGAGTATATCCAGCAACGTGTATTCCAACACACTGGTGTCCAAGTGTATGTACAACATGGACATTTGGTAGCGTTTCCTTCAAATGATGGTTTGATGTTTGATGGTGTTACCTTTAGAATCTCTGAACCCATTCTGGCACAGGTAATGCAGATATTCATTGAAGGGCTGGACACACTAGTACGAGTCACAGAGAATCAGCGTTAGCTGGTCAGGATCCGTATGTTCCAGTGCCATCACCAGAGCCTTTAGCTCTTCTAGTTGTGCAGTGCAATCCCCTAGGGTTTGCATAAAGGTATTTTGTGGATACAATTTACTACCCTCCATATAGCCGCTTACAACTGCGCAAGTGGCAGAGTATTTATGCTTTGTGCCTTTAGCAGGTTGTGCTGAGCCATTGGTGTACATGACTCTTTGATATCGATCAACAGGCTATGTATTTACCGGAACTGGGTATTCTAGTTCATATTGCAAAAATTCTTGAGTTTGTAACTTTGGGTCAAAAATATAGTCAAAATAAGTGGCTGTCAAAGACGTTGCCCATGGGATCCATGGTGGATGTAATGCTTTAGCGTTTGCAACACTGGCTTTGGTAACAGCCTCAAGGGCTGGGATTGTAGATATGACAATACTGTGTTTCCCCTGGGCTAGTGGTCTTTCCTTAATGACAGCCATCTGAACAGCAGTGAGAATTTTCTCAGTGGGAACAAAACGTTGTTCTGCTGTTGAATAAAAATGTGATTTGTATGCATTCGGGACTGTCTCACCCTCACTGAATGTTATATAGGTAAAACCAATGGCATCAGCAATTACTCTGATGACCAGATGTTTTTTATTGTCCCTTGTGTGTAAGTGTTGTGCTGCAAGCATGTCTTGTTGCAATGCTCTAAGAATGTGTGTGTGTTCGACTGTCCAGAATTTACTGCAAAAATGTCAGGACGTATCAAGTCATATAAAGGTTTTATGCGTGATGTGTAATCTAGAATATATGTTCTGCCAAAATTTAGAAAACCCAATAAGGATTGGAGTTTTTTAATGGTATTTGGAGGCTGTAACTGTGCGCATTTTTCTAAGAATTGTGGCGCTAGGCTCTTTCCTTCACTTGATAATTCATATCCCAGAAACAGGACACTAAGGAAAGCTATCTTTGTTGTTTTGAAGTTGAATTTATATCTGAATTCAGCAAATCCTACAACAATTCAGGCCACCCATCTTAGATGTTGCAGTAATTCATCATCCGTAAGGTAGATGTCATCTATATAGGACAATGCTTCAGGGTCAGTGTCGTGCAATATTGAAGTTACACGAGCCGGGAACAGTCCTGGACTGTTGTATCTCTGTGGTAAACAACAGAATTTTTTCTGGGAGCCTAGTATGCTGAAACTTGTTAGGTCTCTAATCTCTGGCACTATATTTTGGCAGAAGAAGCCATTGGAAATATCCAATGTTGTTTTGTATTTTTTGCGCACTATGTTGTTCATAAGTGCTGTGCTATGAGAGTTTTGTATAGCATATGTGCGTGTATGACTGTTTAAGTGTCTGTAATCTAAGACTATTTTGTATGAATGGTCTGGTTTAGCTACAGGGAATAACGGATTATTCATTGGTGAGGCATAAGGTTCGATTACATCCTGGTATCTAATTGTGTGAGGATTTCCCTCACAGGTGCTTTAGCATCATGTTGTATTGGGTACTGGGGTTAAGCTGGAGGTGGAGGTTGATTTTTAATTGGAATTACATGATAGGGAGCATCTTTATCCCACCATACGTGGCTGCGGTATAACACGGGTGCCTGCGCCAATGCCCAATCAATGGCATGGATTCTGCGAGCTCATCTGGAACAAAAGGCGAGAAAGAAGGCTTGATAACCTCTTCCCCATATGGGAAAGTACGGGCAAATTCAGGTGGGCAATCCTAAATAAAATATATCTAGGTTAAAGTGTACAACAACAGGCCTAGTATGCGATAATAACGTGTATAAAACTATAGCTAAAATGGCTATACAACAACACAAATCTTTATTACTGTGACCTGCAGCATGTTGATGGAATTATTGAGTGAGAACTGCATGGGTCTATCAAGGCACTGATTTTATTTGTTTTTAAGTCTCTGCACTCGCACTTTTCCCCTAAACTTATTTTCTCATTACTCACTTGGGCCATTTTAGGGACGCCATTTCGTTTGCACGTGGTCTAGCCTTTTGCCGCATCCGGGTCTGACTGGCTGCTAATTAAACTGCCCCACGACAGGGATGCACAGCGGGTGTGCAGCTGGCACACCAAAGACGTGCCTAATGCATGCCCCTCTGTGCCCATCCGGGACCCGGACGCGACCAGCGCCAGCCACGCTGCTCCTGTGGCACCAGGTATTTAATACACAGAGATTGAACTGAAAGCATGCACAAAAGTCAAGCCACACTGTATGTTGACCATACCTTTGAGTAAATTTGAGGGCCCTGTTGCTTGTATAGAATGTAGATGTTACTTTGGTGTGTCTGACCCTCCTCCCCAAGTCCGCTATTCGACCCAGGAAATGCGTACCTTATTTGTGAGCTCCCCATGGAGTTCTTATTTGTCACCGAGTCCTCGTTATAAGATTGGTCCAATCCAGATATTGCAACGGCGCTACCCACAGGCTATTGAATCTTCAGACAGGACAGACCAGGTATTTAGGATGGAGATCTTGCCATTATTTTTAGAGACTCTTTCCAGCTGGATTTCTTCAATTCCAGCCTTTCGGAAGGAGTGGAAAGTCTAGGATTCTGTTTCAGGATGAATTTCTCACAATCTTTTTCTGGTTGCATGATTGATCGCCCCCTGGGACCTAGTTCCCTGTTCCTGGCTTCACTTGGGAAAGAACTTGTGCCTCTGGTCTTTTGCTATTCTAACTTCACTTTGCTTGGTGACTTTAATCTCTACCTTGAATGCAATGGGGACCCAGAGGTAGCCACATTTTTGGACACCATGAGTTTCTCGGGATTACACAAGCTGGTATCAGGTCTCAGGCACAAGGGCGGTATCTGTACTAACAATTCTGCATTAACTGTCAACTTCACGCCGTTCAGCTGGTCTGATCATTCTTTCATCCCCTTTGCTGTTTCCCAAGAGGCAGGAAAGATCACATGCACTGTGGGACCTCCACCTGTTGCATGTACCCATAGCTGAGGGAAAGTGGCTCTCGATTCCAGGTTTTCACAGGCCCTTGTAGAATCCTCTCACCATTTAACTGGTCTAGTTAGTAATGATGTGGAGCTATAATAGATGGATAATTCAGGCTGCGGACAAACTTTCTTCTAAAACTCTAGCCAGCAGGAAAACTGAGAGATTTTCCTCAGCTCCTTGGTATGATTCAGCTCTGAGAGTGTAACATTTGATCTGTAAACAATCTGAAAGAAAGTGTCAGAAGACCTATAGATCGAGGACCTAGCTAAGTTCAGAGCTTCCTTAAAATTGTACTATAAACAGATTAGGATGTCTAAATGGACGTATTACTCTTCTCAAATCGAATCAGCTAAATCTGACCAAAACACTATTTTCAAAATATCAAATTCATTTCTTAGATCCAAGGCATTATAGAGCCAGATTCCTCCATCCCAAGCTCTCTGTGATGAGATTTCACACTATTTGACTGAAAAATTACAAGTAATTTACAAAGATTTTGTCCCACCGGCTCCCCTTCCTATCAATCCAGGGAGCAAAATCTCCTCAGGGAACAATGCGAGCACTCTGTTGACATTTCAGCCAATTTCTTTAGACCAATCACATCAAACCATTTTGATGTGTAAATCGAGCTCCCCTAATGATCTCTGTCCTCCCACGATCCTACACCAACTGGTTGACATTGCCAATCCAGTAGTCAATCAGATCCTGAATTACTCTCTGAATTCAGCAGAAGTGACGGAGGCCTAGAAGGTGGCAGTGGTGAAACCACTTAAGAAAAAGCCTCTTGCTAACCACACCATCTTATCTAACCTGCGGCTAATCTCTCACCTTCTAGTCCTGAGTAAAATCATAGAGAAATTGATCAAACATCAAACTAACACTTATCTTGAAGTTAATAATTTGCTCCATCCTTTTCAGTCAGGTTTCCGCCCGAAGCATTCAAATGAATCTGCTTTGTTGGAGTTTGCTGATACTTTTAAATTAAGATTAGATGCAGGGATGAACGCCATGTTGCTTCTGCTTGATCTCTCGGTGCTATTTGATAACATTTCTCATTAAATCCTCCTCCAGCGAAACAAAGAATGTGGAACTGGAGGATCTGCCAAACCCTGGTTAAGATCAATCATCTAGAAACGAAAACAGATGGTGAAGTTAGGCCTTTATACTGCAAAGGAAACCATGATAGCTGCCGGTGTCCCTCAAGGGTCTTCTCTAAGCCCTGCCTTGTTTAACATCTATATGGCACCGTTGATTTCCCTTATAACATCTTTTGGAAGTGATACCAGCACTTATGCCGATGACACCCAGCTGATTCTTTCCTTAGATAAAACATCTTTCAGGTTGGATATCAACCTTAAAAACAGTGCTGTTATTAATCTGTTCTGTGCCTTGGACGAGATGATCTCGTCCAAGGCTACAGTTCCCTTGTGCCTTGGACGAGATCATCTCGTCCATGGCACAGGGGAACTTAGGGGAGCGCTAGCGCGCCCCCCGTGCACCCCCCTCCCTCCCAAAGGCGGGGATGCAAGGGGAAGACCTTCCCCTTCCACCCCCCGCCCCCCCCACCCCCCTGTGACGTCAGCGCGCGAGCGCGCGCTGATTAGTCACAGGGGCCTCCCCCATCGTGCTGGAAGCAGAGCTTCCAGCGCGATTGAAAGAGAAATGCTAAGCATTTCTCTTTCAATCACGTGGGGGAGGCCCGGAGGTCTTCAAAGGGAAGGAAATGTATTTCCTTCCCTTTGAAGTCTCTCCGAGGGTTTCAAAAGCTGGATTGCTTGCAATCCGGCTTTTGAAACCCCACTAGACACCAGGGATTTTTTTTATTTTTACTGAAATTGTCAAAAGGGAATGACCCCTTGGGCAAGGGTCGCTCCCAGAGGGGGCATGTTTTCGGGAAAGCCTTTTCTGCCCCCCCTGGGGGCAGAAACCTCTAGGCACCAGGGCAAATTTTTTTTTTTTACGTTGTTTTTTTTTTTTAGGTGGGGAGCGACCCCTTAGACAAGGGTCGCTCCCCTTGGGGGAAAATTATATTTAGGCCATTTCTGCCCCCCTTGGGGGCAGATTGGCCTATTTTGATGAGGCCAATCTGCCCCCAAGGGGGGTAGAAACCACTAGACACCAGGGAGTTTTTTCTTTGTGTGAATTTCACGCAAGGGGAGCGACCCCTTAGGCAAGGGTCGCTCCCTGGGGGGGGGCAATTTATTTTAGGCCATTTCTGCCCCCAGGGGGGGCACAAACCTCTAGGCACCAGGGCAATTTTTTTTTTTGTGTTTTTTTTTGTTTGTTTGTTTTTTTAGAGATGGGTAGCGACCCATCAGGCAAGGGTCGCTCCCGGGGGGGGTCGCTCCCGCGGGGGGTGGTTGTTAGGGGGGCAAATTTATTTTAGGCCATTTCTGCCCCCCCGGGGGCAGAAACCTCTAGGCGCCAGGGTAAAAAAAAAAATTGGGTAATTTTTTTTTTTTTTTTTTTTTTAGAGATGGGGAGCGACCCATCAGGCAAGGGTCGCTCCCCTGGGGGGCAAATTGTATTTAGGCCATTTCTGCCCCCCTTGGGGGAAGATTGGCCGATTTTAGGTCAATCTGCCCCCAAGGGGACAGAAACCACTAGGCACCTGGGATTTGTTTTTTGGCGCCAATGTCACGCAGGGGGAGCGACCCCGTAGGCAGGGGTCGCTCCGGGGGGGAGGGGCTGGGGGGCAAATTTATTTTAGGCCATTTCTGCCCCCCCTGGGGGCAGATCGGCCTATTATTAGGCCGATCTGCCTCCGGGGGGGGGGGGGCAGAAACCTCTAGGCGCCAGGGGAAATTTTTTTATTGTGTTTTTTTTTTGTTTGTTTGTTTTTTTAGAGATGGGGAGCGACCCATCAGGCAAGGGTCGCTCCCCTGGGGGGCAAATTGTATTTAGGCCATTTCTGCCCCCCTTGGGGGCAGATTGCCCGATTTTAGGTCAATCTGCCCCCAAGGGGGCAGAAACCACTAGGCACCTGGGATTTGTTTTTTGGTGCCAATGTCACGCAGGGGGAGCGACCCCGTAGGCAAGGGTCGTTCCCGGGCAGAGGGGGTTTGGGGGGGGGGGGTGAGGTCAAATTTATTTTAGGGCATTTCTGCCTCCCCCCTCCTGGGGCCGGCTGAGCTAGAGGCCAAACTCCAGAGGTAGGCACTTTGCAAAAAACACCTCTGTTTTCTGTGAAAAAATATGTTGTGTCCACGTTGTGTTTTGCGCCATTTCCTTTCGTGGGCGCTAGGCCTACCCACAGAAGTGAGGTACCATTTTTATCAAGAGACTTAGGGGAACGCTGGGTGGAAGGAAATTTGTGGCTCCTCTCAGATTCCAGAACTTTCTGCCACAGAAATGTGAGGAACATGTGTTTTTTTAGCCAAATTTTGAGGATTGCAAAGGATTCTGGGTAACAGAACCTGGTCCAAGCCCCACAAGTCACCCCATCTTGGATTCCCTTAGGTCTCTAGTTTTCAAAAATGCACAGGGTTGGTAGGTTTCCCTAGGTGCCGGCTGAGCTACAGGCCAAAATCCACAGGTAGGCACTGTTTTCTTTCAAAAAATGGGATGTGTCCACGTTGCGCTTTGGGGCGTTTCCTGTCACGGGTGCTAGGCCTACCCACACAAGTGAGGTATCATTTTTATCGGGAGACTTGGGGGAACTCTGGGTGGGAGGAAATTTGTGGCTCCTCTCAGATTCTAGAACTTTCTGCCACAGAAATGTGAGGAACATGTGTTTTTTTAGCCTAATTTTGAGGTTTGCAAAGGATTCTGGGTAACAGAACCTGGTCCGAGCCCCGCAAGTCACCCCTCCTTGGATTTCCCTAGGTCTCTAGTTTTCAGAAATGCACAGGTTTGGTAGGTTTCCCTAGGTGCCGGCTGAGCTAGAGGCCAAAATCTACAGGTAGGCACTTCGCAAAAAACACCTCTGTTTTCTTTCAAAAATTTGGATGTGTCCACGTTGCGCTTTGGGGCGTTTCCTGTCGCGGGCGCTAGGCCTACCCACACAAGTGAGGTATCATTTTTATCGGGAGACTTGGGGGAACGCTGGGTGGGAGGAAATTTGTCGCTCCTCTCAGATTCCAGAACTTTCTGCCACAGAAATGCGAGGAACATGTGTTTTTTTAGCCAAATTTTGAGGTTTGCAAAGGATTCTGGGTAACAGAACCTGGTCCGAGCCCCGCAAGTCACCCCTCCTTGGATTCCCCTAGGTCTCTAGTTTTCAGAAATGCACAGGTTTGGTAGGTTTCCCTAGGTGCCGGCTGAGCTAGAGGCCAAAATCTACAGGTAGGCACTTCGCAAAAAACACCTCTGTTTTCTTTCAAAAATGTGGATGTGTCCACGTTGCGCTTTGGGGCGTTTCCTGTCGCGGGCGCTAGGCCTACCCACACAAGTGAGGTATCATTTTTATCGGGAGACTTGGGGGAACGCTAGGTGGAAGGAAATTTGTGGCTCCTCTCAGATTCCAGAACTTTCTGCCACAGAAATGTGAGGAACATGTGTTTTTTTAGCCAAATTTTGAGGTTTGCAAAGGATTCTGGGTAACAGAACCTAGTCCGAGCCCCGCAAGTCACCCCTCCTTGGATTCCCCTAGGTCTCTAGTTTTCAGAAATGCACAGGTTTGGTAGGTTTCCCTAGGTGCCGGCTGAGCTAGAGGGCAAAATCTACAGGTAGGCACTTCGCAAAAAACACCTCTGGTTTCTTTCAAAAATTTGGATGTGTCCACGTTGCGCTTTGGGGCGTTTCCTGTCGCGGGCGCTAGGCCTACCCACACAAGTGAGGTATCATTTTTATCGGGAGACTTGGGGGAACATAGATTAGCAAAACAAGTGTTATTGCCCCTTGTCTTTCTCTACATTTTTTCCTTCCAAATATAGGAGAGTGTGTAAAAAAGACATCTATTTGAGAAATGCCCTGTAATTCACATGCTAGTATGGTCACCCGGGAATTCAGAGATGTGCAAAAAAACTACTGCTCCTCAACACCTTATCTTGTGCCCTTTTTGGAAATACAAAGGTTTTCTTGATAGCAATTTTTTACTCTTTATATTTCAGCAAATGAATTGCTGTATACCCGGTATAGAATGAAAACGCACTGCAGGGTGCAGCTCATATATTGGCTCTGGGTTCCTCGGGTTCTTGATGAACCTACAAGCCCTATATATCCCCGCAACCAGAGGAGTCCAGCAGACGTAACGGTATATTGCTTTTGATAATCTGACATTGCAGGGAAAAGTTACAGAGTAAAACGTAGAGAAACATTTATGTTTTTTTCACCTCAATTTCAATATTTTTCTTTTTCAGTTGTTATTTTCTGTAGGAAACCCTTGTAGGATCTACACAAATGACCCCTTGCTGAATTTAGAATTTTGCCTACTTTTCAGAAATGTTTAGGTTTCTGGGATCCAGCATTGGTTTCATGCCCATTTCTGTCACTGACTGGAAGGAGACTGAAAGCACAAAAAATTGCAAAAATGGGGTATGTCCCAGTAAAATGCCACAATTGTGTTGAAAAATTGGGTTTTCTGATTCAAGTCTGCCTGTTCCTGAAAGCTGGGAAGCTGCTGAGTTTAGCACCGCAAACCCTTTGTTGATGCCATTTTCAGGGGGAAAACCACAAGCCTTCTTCTGCAGCCACTTTTTCCAATTTTTTTGAAAAAAACGAAATTTTCCCTGTATTTTGGCCAATTTCTTGGCCTCCTTCAGGGGAACCCACAAAGTCTGGGTACCTCTAGAATCCCTAGGATGTTGGAAAAAAAGGACGCAAATTTGGCTTGGTTAGCTTATGTGGACAAAAAGTTATGAGGGCCTAAGCGCGAACTGCCCCAAATAGGCAAAAAAAGGCCTGGCACAGGAGGGGGAAAAGGCCTGGCAGCGAAGGGGTTAAATGGATGCAGGTAAACCATCTGAAATGCAACACCGATAAGACGGAGATCATGGTACTCTGGAAGGCTAATGATTTTGTCCCTTCACTTTTGTAGCCAGATGACACTCCTTCTAGGGTCAACGCCGTGGGACAGCACCCAAGAACTAGGGATGACATCAGGAAGAGGTGGAACGACCTATAGAGAAAGGTACGTTCCATTGCAGCAAGACACCAGCTCGCTGTACAGAGGACTGGCGGCAGACCCCCACTTCCTCCCCCACAACTAACAGCATGGGAGGAGCAAGTCTTGGCAATACTGCATCCTGAGGGCCTGGCCGGAGTAGGATGAGGACTGGACTCTGGTAAGTCAACTCTCTACTACTACTACTACCCCTCTACCTGCATGCTATCACATAACCCCACCCTCACTCCCATCACTTCACTCCATCCCACACACCCCACCATCACATCTTACTCATCCCAATGCCAAGCCCTGCATGCTCTACCAATGCATGAACACCACTCACAGCCCTGCATGGACACTCATCACTAAAGCATGCACACTATAGAGAACTAATCATCCCACCATACACCAACGTACACTAGTGAAAGCTGCCAGGGCAAATACAACTAAAGGGGGCAACCCACGGATGCACAATATGTCAGGCACAGAAACCATAACACATCATTTACATTCCCACAGGTAACCCAGCCAATGTCACCGGAAAGGAGGTGCCATCAATCTCCAGTCCCCCAACAGAAGAGGCCCACAGTGATGACAGCAACTCTGGTCTTCAGGATCTGGATGACATACCTGGCCCATCAGGGACCTCTGGACAGCTGGTTACCCAGGCCCAGTCACACACCACCACAGCGTCTCCCTCATAAGGAAACACCACTGCAGAACCGACCTAGCGTACCCACACCTCTGTCCCCAGGACACGTCAATCAGTAGTTTGTCCACCTCTACAGGGACCAGGACACGATGGGCCAGATCCTGAACTATTTTCAGGAGAACAGGCGGCTGCAAGAGGGACAGTACCAGGGGATCAGGGATGACTTGCAGGTCATCAACAAAACCCTGATCTCCATAGCAGGGGTGCTGGCAGACATGGCCAATATTATGAGGGAGGCAGTCTCACAACAGCGGGCCCCTGCCACTAGCCACACATCTGAACAGCCTTCCACCTCCGCTACCGCTAGTGGCCAGGAGGCCCCACCACAGGACTCACAGGCCACCAGCACCCCTCCCCCTGCAGAAGGTGAACTACCCCGCAAGCGTTCCCTGCGATCCAGACAGAGGCCGGAGACACTTGCCTAGACCCCAGCCAGGAAATGAGACTCTCCTGATTGCCACCCTTGTGTCCCACTCAGACACCCTGTCCACCTTGAACTGCCATTGTTCCCCTTTCTATGTACCCTTGGACAATGCACCTGTGCTAAAAACAGACTGGAACAATACCCTGGACTTTCCTCCATCATCACCCCATCCCGTTGCACGTGCCTCTCTATACTTTAACACTTAAATAAACACCCTTGGAAAAAAAAGAAGTTTGGAGTATGTTATCTATTCACTGAAACAGGTATAAACATTGCAATTCAACTGTACATTAAATGAGCATAGATTAATGACCTGTAGCTGGCTGCAGTGATCACACCAGGAGTATATGTGAGGTCCCCAACATCTGCAAAATGAATTGCCAGAGGGAACGGTAAGTGGGCATAGAAGTGAGAAATATCAGCATGCCAGTGTCACAGAAATTCAAACAAATGTCATTGAAATGTGAAGTAACACTGTCCTACCTGTGTGTCATTGGAAATATTGTCTGATCACAGATGTTCTGTTGTCCTCATCCTCATCCTCTGCCTCCTTATCCTCACTGTCCACAGGATCCACTGCTGGCACACGGGCCTCTCCAGCCTCCTCCTCCTGCAGGAATGGGACATGGAGTCTGGGGGCCATGTTATGCAACATGCAGCGTGCCACCACTATCTGGCAGACCTTCTTGGGTGAGTAGCACAGGGATCCAACTGTCAGATGGAGGCACTGGAACCTGGCCTTCAGGAGGCGAAAGGTCCTTTCAGTTATCCTTCTGGTTTGTCCATGGGCCTCATTATAATGTTTTTCTGTCCTTGTCCTGGCATTCCTCACAGGGGTCAGCAGCGATGATAGGTTGGGGTAACCAGAGTCACCTGAAATAATGAGGGACAACATTCAGCTACACACTATCCCATATGGCCCACACCATGCCCATATACCAACATCTACTGGGTGAGAACCAGGGCTCACCTATGAGCCACACCCTGTGCCTCTGTAGTTGGCCCATCACATTTGGGATGCTGCTATTCCTCAGGAAAAAGGCATCATGCACCGACCCAGGATACTTAGCATTGACTTGGGAGATGTACTGGTCCGCAAGGCACTCCATCTGTACATTCATAGCGTGGAAACTCTTCTGATTTCTGAACACCTGTTCATTCTGGTGGGGCGGGGACAAATGCTGTATGTGTTCCATCAATTGCCCCAATTATGTTGGGGATATGTCCCATTGCATAGAACTCGGCCTTCATTGTGGCCAAATCTTCAACCTGGGGGAAAACAATGTAGCTGCACATGTGTTTAATCAGGGCAGACAACACTCTTGTCAGCACGTTTGAGAACATTGGCTGTGACATTCCTGCTGCCAAGCCCACTGTCACTTGGAAAGAACCAGTTGCCAGGAAATGGAGCACTGATAGCACTTGCACAAGAGTCGGGATCCCAGTGGGGTGACTGATAACAGATATCGGTTCAGGCTCCAATTGGGCACACAGCTCTGTGGCCCTGTCAAGTTTATAGGTGAGGATAATGTGACTGTCCTCCAGTGATGCCAAGTCCACCAGGGGTCTGTACACAGGGGTATGTCTCCATCTTCTATTCATCCGCTGGGGCAGGAATCCAAGGGACAAAAGAGTGAGGAGCCGGTCACAAACTGCAGAATGGAGCTACAACAGAACTTTGCATCCTGTTAACTTGTAATGGGTCAGTGTGATTTGTCCAGTATGCCCTAATATCACCAGTGACGTTGCAATTTTCCAGGGCCTACCCCCCCACCCCTGACATGGCATCCGCCTGTCCTGTGTTGAGGGACAGGTGGAAGTGAGGTAATTCTGCTGACATTGTGCGCCATTACGGCAGGTGGTCGGGAACCGCTGTGCAACTCCTCATTGGTTATAATTGGGCCCTATGGGTTACAGTTGCCAATGGTGATCTACGCCGACCGTGGACGTGCACCGCCACGGACGTGACTGCCATTTTCTATCTGATTCCTCACTTGCTGCCTGACCTTCCACTGGAGAGGACCTACACTGCATGTGCTGCTGTGACCTGTGTCGGAACCTACCATGGCCCTTGTGACTGGGGAAAAGGCCCCCGCCTTCACATCGGAGGAGTTGGAGAGACTGGTGGATGGGGTCCTACCCCAGTACGGACTGCTGTATGGGCCTCCAGACCAACAGGTGAGTACACTGTGGGCACGATGCATGTGGCATGAATGCATGGAGTAGTGTGTGTGAAGGCCTTGTGTAAGGGGGGGTGGGTGGATGTCCTCTGGGCGGCGTACAGGTTGTGTACTGGGTCGTGTGTGTGTGTAAATGCTGATAGAAACGGGTATGGTGGGCCACATGTTTCACAGGCAGGACTGTTTGTCTAATGGCGTTTCCCTGTGTGTATTGCCTCAGCAGGTCTAAAGAAGAGTATTTGGCGTGCCATCGCCAAGGAGGTGCGGACCCTGAGGGTCTATGGCAGGCAGGGCACCCACTGTTGAAACAGTGGGAGGACCTGAGACACTGGGCATGGAAGACGACAGAGGCCCAGCTTGGGATGGCCTCCCAATGAGAAAGGGGTGCCCGTTGAACCCTGGCCCCCTGATGGCCCACTGGTGGTGGCATATCCAGAGCTGGATGGGCACTTGAGGGCATCACAGCAGCCACAAGGGGGTGAGTACAGTGCCTATCATTACAACCTATTGCTGGTGGGGTGGAATCTGGATGGGGGAAATGTGTCAGTGGGTGCCCCTAGGCCAGGCCTGACATGTCAGCGTAGGTCCTCATGTGGCTAGGGTTCTGAAGGGATAAAACTGCCTACCTAGCATGTAAGCATCCACTACTGGTCAGGGCTGGGTGGGTCCCAGGTGTGCTGCATTTGACGATGTGTGCCCCTCCCTATGCCTTGGCAGCTAACTATTTCTCTGGTAGTGCTATGGGATATTGCTTAGGCCTGTTTCCTGTGTGCGAGGGTGCTGTGTACACCAACGGCGGTTTTGTTGCAGCCATTGACCAAGTGTATCCTTTGTCTCTCCCCCCGTTCCCCCGTTTTTGTTTTGCCATCCTGTCCTTATGTGCATTAGCCTCATCTGGCGGAGGAGCAGAGGCACTGGCGATGGAGGGAGCTGCATCCCACAGGACCCAGGAGGCAGAGTCCACCGACGCTGAGGGCACCAGTGGGACAGAGAGCGAGGGGAGCACCACTGCGGAGACTGGAGGGGACAGTTCTGACACAGATACCTCCTCCGATGAAAGCTCCCTGGTGGTGGCGGGCACTTCTGTGACCACCCCAGCACAGGTACATCTACCACCCCGTATCAGCACCGCCCTTCCAGCAGCCCCTCATCTAGTTGCCCGTGCCTGCTCACCTGGGAGGGTGGGCATCTCCTTCGCCCCAGGCACCTCAGACCCTGACCCAGTTAGCCCTGCTGCCCTGAGTGAGGAGGCTATTGACCTCCTGAGATCCATCTCTGTTGGGCACTCAACCATTGTGAATGCCACCCAGGGTCTGACAACCCAGATGCAACAATCTAATACATTCCTGGAGGGCATTCACACTGGATTGGCGGCCCAACAGAGATCGATTCAGACTCTGGCCTCCTCTCTGGTGGCAGCCATTGTCCCTGTTTCTACCCTCCCTCCCCCCCAATTTCCACTGCCCAGTCCCATTCTCCGCAAACCCCAACCCATCCCAAGCACACAGGCAGATCAGCATGCACTCAAGACAACACACAAGAGTGTCACAGGGAAACACAAGCACCACACTTCATCCCACAGGCCCTCACACAAACACCATCTAGTTGCAGACCCACCAACATCCACTATTTCCACTATCTACCCCTCCTCCTCCTCTACCACCTCCCACCCTGTTCCGTACACACTCACACCTGCATGCACTACATCATCCACTACCAGCATCACCACACCAAGCAGAACACACACCTCAATGGCAGACACCTCCACAACAGCCATGCACATGTCCCCTGTGTTTTCTCCCACTCTGTTTGTCCCCCCCCACTCCTAAAGTACACAAACGCAAGCACTCAGACACCCAACAGCCATCCACCTCACAACAGCATACAGGCCTTGCACCTGCACCCACAAGCAGCAGACAGACATCTCCAACAAACAATCCCTCATCTTCCACTCCCATTCCTTCTCCCTCTTCCCACCCCAATGTCCCTAAAAAACTGGTCCTATCTACCATTGACCTCTTCCCTACCCCTCCCCCGTCCTGAATGTATGGGCAGGAGAGGAAGAACCCAGCCAAGAACCTTAGCCACAGAGTCCCCAGGCCCAGTCATCACCACACCCACTCGTGGTGGAAAGGGATCCAGGCCACATGTCCTGAAGGTGAAGGAGCCTGCACCAGGCAGCCTCAAAGGAACGGAGCCTGCCCAAGTTGCCCAGAAGACCAAGGAGCCTGCACCAGTAGACAAGAAGGGAAAGGAATCTGCCCCAGCTGCCAGGAAGACAAAGGAGCCTGCACCAGCAGGCAGGAAGACCAAGGGACCTGGAGCAGGAACTGTGACGGAGAACCTACCACCAACCAGCAGCACCACCATCACTGTGCAGCCGTCACCGCCGGCGGACGGTGTGCAATCCTGCCTCCATGGGCTGCTTAGCCTCCTGCCCCCTCCAAAGCTAGTGGGTATGACACCCACCCGAGAGACTGTGACCTTGCACTCCCCAGGACCAAGCACAGGGCATGTTGCCCCCTCCTGAACTAGTGGGTATGACACCCACCTGAGAGACTGTGACCTTGCACTCCCCAGGACTAAGCACAGATCATGTTGCCCCCTCCAGAACCAGTGGGTATGACTCCCAGCTAAGAGACTGTGGCCCATCACTCCCCAGGACCAAGCACAGGACATGTTGCCCCCTCCAGAACCAGTGGGTATGACACCCAGCTAAGAGACTGTGGCCCATCACTTCCCAAGACCAAGCACAGAGCATGCTGCCCCCTCCAGAATCAGTGGGTATGACACCGAGCTAAGAGACTGTGGCCCATCACTCCCCAGGACCAAGCACAGGGCATGTTGCCCCAACCAGAACCAGTGGATAAGACACCCACATGCCCATCACTCCCCATGATCAAGCACAGGGCATGTTACCCTCTCCAGAACCAGTGGGTATGACACCCAGCTGAGAGACTGTGGCCCATCACTCCCCAGGGTCAAGCACAGGGCATGTTGCCCCCTCCAGAACCAGTGGGTAAGACACCCACATGCCCATCATTCCCCAGGATCAAGTACAGGGCATGTTGCCCCCTCCAGAACCAGTGGGTATGACACCCACCTGAGAGACTGTGGCCCATTGTTCCCCAGGATCAAGCACAGGGCATGTTGCCCCCTCCAGAACCAGTGGGTAAGACACCCATATGCCCATCATTCCCCAGGATCAAGCACAGGGCATGTTGCCCCCTCCAGAACCAGTGGGTATGACACCCATCTGAGAGACTGTGGCCCATCGTTCCCCAGGATCAAGCACAGGGCATGTTCCCCTCCCCAGAACCAGTGGGTATGACACCCAGCTGAGAGACTGTGGCCCATCATTCCCCAAGATTAAGCACAGGGCAAGTTGCCCCATCCAGAACCAGTGGGTAAGACACCACATGCCCATCATTCCCCAGGATCAAGCACAAAGCATGTTGCCCCCTCCAGAACCAGTGGTCTTGTAACATCTCCCAGCTGAGGTGCCCCCGTCCCCCATTGGTATAAGGTGCCTGCCTATTTACCAACTGATGCCCCTGCAGTGTTCTCTCCGTGTTGAAGCAGGTGACATGTGTGGCCTGGTACTTTGGCCTGTGGCCATGTGGCCTACGAACATTGTGGACAGGGCTGTGTCCCTTTTTCTGTACATATGTATATATCTATTATCTTGCCTACCTTATTTATCATACTGTGTTGATCTCATTACATTCACTTTTGCGAAATTGTTTTGGCTTTGCATTATTCATCCGAGTTACGGGGTCAAATAATTTTTCTAATGCATCTGGTTGTGTGTATGGTGTGTGTGTGTGTTGTGTGTTGTGTGTGTGTGTGTGTCACTCTCTTTTTCCTCCCACCCTCCCTTGTGTGCTAGGTGGCTGTACTCACCAGCGTCATCTTCTCCGGCGTTGGTGTTCATGGTGGAGCAGAACGTAGAAGATCATCGGGAAGACATGCTGTTCAGTTTCCATGGCGGCGTGGTTGTTCCCTGTGTCTCCAATGGTAAGTCCTTTCTCGTCTGAGCTTTGTTTCCGCCAGGCTTTTGATGTCGTTAGTACTGCCCCGGAAAAGGTGGCAGATTGTGTTCTTGTAATATTGTGGGCGGAACTTTGACTTTCGCCTGGCTGTAGGCGGCTACCGCCGTGGTGCCTGTTGTTTCCGCCCTGGCGGTTGGTGTGGTACATTGGCTGTCTTTCAGAGATCTTTCCGCCATGGTCATAATTTGGTGGTAGTTACCGCCAGCCTGTTTGCGGTATTACTGCTACTTTATCACCGACCGCCAGGGTCGTAATGAGGGCCTATGTACCATGTGGAGCGAGGGGTCGTCCCCGATCAAGGATCAGATAATGTGTCCAGGTCAGGGACGTCAAGGGGTATGAGGGTTAGGCTTCAACGGAGTGCACAACGGGAAATACTAATCTCCTATCAAGTACAGTTAAGCAATTTAACTAGGATGACCTCACTTTCATGGCAGGTGGGGATCGTTTTTGGCCTCAACATTTAATACCAGATGCTCCCAACAGCCCCCATCTTGACAGATAATTCTGCATGTACATATGTGTGTTGTGCTGCATGTTAACACATCCCTACCTCCTCAAAGTCTGTGTACATATGCAACGTTTGCAAGCAGTTCAGCTGTTTTGTCTCTTCCATCCAATGTTCATCATTGATCAGAGTATTTGCTAAACCCACAGCATCCAACAAAACGTGTACCCAACTCTCAGGCTGCGGCTTAAACATAGATCTGGCCACAACAACACAAATTCAGAACAATTAACTAAAAGTTCAGTTCCACTTGGCATTGCGTCAATAATGAGCAATAACCCGTAAAGGAAGGGCTTTGGGGTAGCAAGTGTCCACAAGAACTCCTCTGTCAGCCTGGTCCCACTTCATGTTTCAGAGGTAGAAGCCCTCCGTCCTCTAGAATAAGTTTGTCCATCTTGCAGCGAGATTATACTTGTGTAACAGCCAAAGAATTGCATCTGACATAATTGGTGCGATCACTCGTCCCTCTCCTGCTGAACTCCCTGATTCTGAGCCAGAAAAGGCTTTGCCTTTTTCAACATCTGGCAGGTATCCTCAAGCAGGTACCATGCTGAGGTTGCACTTCGGCTCCCATTCATGCTCCCTCATGTTCTGCTTGCTCCTTGGTCGACCTGCCTTTTTCTAGAGCTTTTTCTGTGTCACCCTATGATCGGTGAGCAGGGGATACCCCTTGGACTGCAGCCAGGGTGTCATTTACTCCGTCGACGAGAACAAATGAATGCCCTTGCCACCTATCAGACGGAGCAGGCAGGTTAAAACTGCGATCAAACTGACGTATGTGTCATTTGCCCTTCCTGAACGAGTACTATTGCAATTGTACTGCAGCAGTATAATCCGGGGACATAGAGACCTCGCTGTTATTTATAGTCCAGGGACCATTATGTGTGCTATTATGTGTGCTAGCTGTAGACTTTGGTCCCGATCTCTAAAACTGAGCAGCTTGGGCACCATTCGTTTCGGGACATGAATGGGGGTGCACTTCAGAGGCAGGCCGTCAACCCGGCCCAAAAATATATATTTCCAATGTAAAGAACTTCAATACTTTCCCCCCTCCAACCATGTTCAATAGTTACATCTTCAGGAACAGCGCCCTCCTGGGCCGCCACCTTCTTCCGTATACAAACTCAGTGCTTGAAATGGAAAAATATAAGTGCCGGTACTCTGTAGAAGAGTATCTCCCTGTTTCTGAGAAGTGCCGGTACTCTGCAATTAAAAGTATTATTTTTATCTTGAGAAGTGCAGGTACTCTCCCTCTCAAAATAAAAAAGTGCCGGTACCCAGTACTGGACAGTACCGGCCCATTTAAAGCACTGCCAACTATGTATGTGTCATTACACCACGACTGCCCTTCTTTAGCCCCATCACGCCGTTGCTTAACATGAGTCCGTATTTCCTTCACTTATTTTTGAAGTTCCAGCATTGTCTCATGCGTGCCAGATATTCATTGACAGGTATTCTATCCGTCAGCGTCCTAAGTAAGCCCTCAGCAGGTTGGATTTTCATTTCCAAGGAAGTCTTAGTGTCGAGTAATGCTTGCAGAATTTTTGCAAACTTGCCTGTGCTTTCGTCCAGTTTCGAATTCACATGCCTTATGGGATCCCTAATTTCTTTAGATGGAGCAGTAACTCCTGCCTCAATGTCCTCAGCCTCTTTACCTTTGTTGGATTTGAGCTTCACCATTGTTCCAGTACCGCCTACCAGTGCAGCTGGGACACCCTCCTCACCCAGCATGTTTCTAGAAGCCATTCCTTCACCCACCTGCTCTTCACACACCAAGGCATGGTTCAAGGAGCAAAGTAACTTTTCTATAGCTGTAATCACTCATACATCTGTTCATGACCAGCAAAGGCATCAGTTACCTGGAGGCAAGCTGTTGTCTTGAAACAGGATCAGACGTCTCCCCTCTCCCACCACGTTTCTCTGCTGTCACTTTCAGTCTCTTGTGAGATGAGTCACAAGGACGTAAACAGGGCAGTACGATACAGAATCACCCATCACATTGAGGGCCTGATACGTTTTTAGGGCCACATTTACGTCATTTTTTGCTGCAAAAGCGGCGAAAACGTACAAAATATAGGAGCATATTTATACTTTTTGGTGCAAAACTGCACTAACGCAGTTTTGCATCAAAATGTTTTGCACCGGCTTGCACCATTCTTGAGCGCCAGCTGGGCACCATATTTATGGAATGGTGCAAGCTGGTGCAAAGGGTAGGCTAGCGTAAAAAAAAAATTATGTTAGCCAGGTGGGGGTGGGGATGGGCTTGGCGGTATGGGAGAAGGGGGTTTTGCACCAAAAAATGATGTAGGCAGGTTAGAGTAAAAAAAAAATGACTCTAACCAGTCTACCATCATTTCCTGACGCAAAACCCTCCATACCACATGACTTCTGTCTTACACAACAGTCATGCCCATCACCCTATTGGCCAGCAGAGGGGACCAGGGTCCCCTGGGCATGGCCACTGCAACCAGTGCCCTGTGAGGGGGGGCATTTCAGGGCCCCCAATGGCACTTAAAAAAAAATACTTACCTGTACTCACCTACATTTACCTGGGATGGGGTCCCCCATCCTCCGCTGTCCCTCTGGTGTGGGTGGGGGTGCCCCTAGAGCCTGGAGAGGGCACCTATGGGCTTACTCCATGGTGTTCCACCATGGAAATAGGCCCCCAGGTCCCCTAATGCCTGCCCTGACCCAGGCATTAAATAATGGTGCAAAGCAAGCTTAGTAACATTATTTGACCCCTCCCCTCGCATGATTTTAGCATGGGGGATAAATATGGCGCTAAAGCCATAGAGTCATTTTCTGCACGGGAACGCCTATCTTGCATCTCATTGACGCAAGGTAGGTTTCCAAAAAATGATGTTAACTCCATAACTTTGGCGCTGGACGGGTCTAATGCCATAGTATAAATAGGAAGTTAGTTTTACACCGAATTTGCGTAAAAAATGGCGCAAATTCGGTGCAAAACAAGTATAAATATGCCTGATAATTTTATTTTGGAAGTTTGAGCCACTTTTGCGTCACAAAATGACACAAATGAAGCACTAAAAAAGTATAAATCAGGCCCTGAGTGTTTCCACTTGCACTTGCAATGACAGACACTTTAATATTGTCACCAGTCTGGAGGACAAAACTCAAACCCTGTGCCTGCCCATAGCCAAACCACTGGTGTCACTCTGCAAGATCTCATGCTGTCCTCACTGTCACCATTTCAAGGTCAATGTGTCAGATTGGGTAAAATAACAATTATGACTGGAGCACTCTCTCCTACAGAGCTGAGGAGATGAGGAACAGGTAAGAGAGAGACTGGGTATAACTAGAAAAATGAGACAGGAGCATGAGCATAGAGGTGAGGGATTATCTGAATGTTTGGCGCTTGGCAGATAAAAAAGTAGCAAGTTGTAGCCTGAGACCTAACATTACATGGTGGATTTTTGGGCTGAGGATACTAGAGATTGCATTGTCTTGAAATGTTGGCTGGGACTGAACTGCAAGTAGACAAATATAGTTTAGGAGAGGACTGGGACGATAGACGAGAAAGTTTACAGATTGGAAGGGGCTTTGGTGTGCATACCTATTTAATGTCATGGTGCTCTTCCTTTCACGGATCGCAGGGTTAATCTGTATTTTAAGATGGAGAACAAAACAGATGAGGGGTGCATTGAATATAATAAATACTAAATCGAGGTCACTGGTAGATTAAGTAAATGGTTCCTAAAGGAATTCATCAGTGTATGATGGAGAGTGTCTCAAGAACTTAGTTGCATTGAGTGAGTTAGGCGTGTTTGTATTGTATTGAGTGTGGTGTGGAAATGTAAAGGCAGGGAGGAATCAGTGATGTTAGAATCAGGCATGTAACAACAGCGCCCCACATATATAAAGGCATAAAGTACAACAAGCATTTGCAATGCAATGTGTCTCGCTTTTGCTCGAGTTAGAGCTGTTAGCGTTGTAAACTCCTAACCAGACTTTTCTTGCCAAACAAATTGAAAATGAAAAGTAATACAGTTTTGCATAAGCAAGCCGATTCAAAGCACCATGGCATCAGCGTGAAGCAGCACACAAAAGAAAAAAGAAGTTCACTCGCAGCCAAACTTATCGGCAAAAGTGCAATTAGCCATGTAACAGGGGTGATGTCCAAGGCGGTAACTAAACTGTCCCAAGGAGGGACAAACGTAAAGCATTTTTTTATTTTTTATTATTTTTTAAATATATTTGTATTAGTTTCATTTCAAACATGTGTACATTTAAATGTTTCCCTCCCACTCCCCTCCCCCACCTCTTCTTTATTTAGATCGGATCATGTCACTACTTCTTTTCTGGCTTTGTCACTCAGGCAGCGGCCTTTTATTGCTGATTATCTAGTGTGCCGCTATTCGCAGTGGCGGCTTACTTTGTCATTGTCTTCTGGGTTTGTTTCCTCCTCTGTTACAGCTTGTTCCTGGGATCCTGTGGATGGGTATTTCAGGCAGTCAAGTAGTGTGTCCCATTGCTGTGTCCCTTCTTCACTCCCCGTTCCCTTTGCCAGCTCTAGGCGTAATGCTTCTCCCTCTGCCTCAGCCCATTTGGTTAACATGTCCTTCCACATAGGCACTCTTGGACCCCTGGGGTCCTTCCATCGCATTGTGATTTCTCTCTTTGCAAGAATGAATGCTAAGTCTATGAATTTACTGGACATCTTTTTAGAGTGTGGTCTGAGAAAGTTCCCCAACAATGCCACCGCCGGTGTGGCCGTCAGCTTCCTGCCTGTGATCTTCTTGGTGCCATCTATTACCTTTTCCCAGTATTGCTTCAGTTCACTGCAAGTCCATAACATGTGTAGTAGGTCAGCCCCAGTTTCCCCACATCTAGGGCATGCACTGTTTGTGTTGTTACACATTGATGCTATTTTCGCAGGGCTAAGGTATGTTCTGTGGTATATGTAGATGTTTATCAGTTTAAATTGTGCATTTCTGGACACCTTGTAGATCCGGGCTGTAATGTTTCCCCATCGCTCATCATCTATGTTTTCCCCAATGTCAGTTTGCCACAGAGTTCTAAGGGTCTCCAGCGGCTGAAGCGCATCTGTTTGTAATATTCGGTATATCTTTGAAACCACCTTTTTATCTCCCCCTATCGTGCAAATAGTGTGCCATCCGGCATGTGTAGGCGGTTCTCGTGGGCCCTGTTTCCAGTGTCTCTGTATCAGTGCTATCAGGGATCTGTGTGTGAGGAACATCCCGGGGGGTGCTCCATAGGTTGTTATTAAGTCTGCGTATGTCATGAGCTCTCCACCCCTGAAGAGTTCTCCTATCCTTGTGATCCCATGAGTCTCTAGCTTTTGAATCCCTTTTATATGGTTCCCACCTGGCAGCAGGGTCAGGTATTTCAGGGGGAGCTCCGGTGTGTATGGGGCTCTAACCCGGGTGCGTTGTAAGGTACGCTTCCAGCATGTTTCCATGACCTGGTATTCGTGTGTCATAGCTTTTTTTCTTTCTCGCTGTGCTAATAATATCTCTGCGAGGGTTGTTGCTATTTTTTCCCTCTCAGGGTCCCCGATTTCTGTGGGTGTTACGTCATGCCATTCCTAGCCAGACATTGTAGCTGGCCTGCTAGGTAGTACAGTTCCATGTCTGGGGCTGCTAGACCCCCCTCTCTTGTGGGACGTTGGAGTTTGTGCAGGGCCAATCTCTGACGTCCCGCCCCCCAGATGAAACTAGTGAGGCTGGAGTTAATCTCTTTGAAAGTCGACCGGGGAACTAGTACCAGCAGGTTCGAGAAACTATATAGTAGCCTTGGCAGGGCCACCATTTTAATCAGGGCTACTCGGCCAGTTACTGATAGCGGCAGTGTTTGCCAGAATTGGGTCGTTGCTTTTAGTTGCCGTATGGCATGGTGTACATTTCCATCTAGTACGTCTTTTAGTTCATGGTAAATATTGACCCCCAGGTATCGGAACATTGTCGGCGACCATCCCAGATTCTGAACTGTTGCGATCTGGGGCATCCCCTTCTGTAGTGGGAATAGTAGGGATTTCTGCCAGCTGATGCGGAGGCCCGATATGTCTCCGAACCAGTCCAGCAGGGCCATGACTCCAGGGAGGTCCCTACGAGGATTCTTTAGGAATAGTATCATGTTGTATGCGTATAGTGCTATTTGGTGTGTTTTGCCCCTTATGTTTATCCCTTTGTAATGTTCTCCAGTTCTGGCCATCTGTGCTAGTGGCTCTACTGCAATGGCAAACAGTAGTGGAGACAGCGAGCATCCCTGCCGGGTGCCCCTTCCAATGCCATATGAGTTGGAGATAGTTTGCCCCGTACGGAGTCTTGCCGTAGGTGAAGCGTATAACAGATTAGGCCATCTAATGAACTCCGGGCCCAATCCCATCCCCTTCATTGCCACTTGCAGGTAATCCCATCTGAGGCTATTGAACGCCTTTTCTACGTCCACCACCAGTACCGCTGCTGTGATGAGGTCTGGTGCACGCGAGTGTGTTATTCCTATCAGTCTTCTAATGTTTATGGCTGTATTACTGTTTGGGATGAAGCCTGTCTGATCGGGGTGAATCAATTTTTCCAGATGTGGCATCAGCCTGGTTGCAAGGATACGACTCAAACTTTTATAATCCATGTTCAGCATGGAGAGCGGGCGGTATGAGCGCATGTCAGTGGACGGGCGGTTTGGTTTCGGCAACGAGATTACTATGAATTCGCTCATGGATCTAGGTAGAGTGCCCTTCTCAGACGCCTCCTTATACATTTCACTGAGCTTTGGCACCAATATGTCTACATATTCTTTATAAAATTCTGCAGGAAGCCCATCCGCCCCTGGGACCTTCCCTCTAGCCATTGTTTCCACTGCCACTGTTACCTCCTGTTCTGTTATCCCTCCCCCGAGTGTTTGCTGTTCTTCTTCTCCCAGTGATTGAGACCAGATGTTCGCCAGGCCTACTAGCCGGTCCAGCTCCAGGGGTGCAGTGGGGATGGGAGTATAGCTCTGAGTAATATTTGGCAAAGCTGGAATTGATCTCCCTCTGACCAAATAGTCTTCTACCTTCCTGGTTCACTATTTCCATCACTGGCGACTGTTGTCTACGTGGGGAAGCCAGCCAAGCCAACGATGCTCCCTCCTTGTCCCCTTCCCTATGCTGCCTGTTGGTGTATTTTTTATAATCAAACCTCCTAAGTCTCTCAAGGGTATTCGCTATCTCGTTTTTAGTCTCAGTTATGCTAGGGGCCAAGTCTGGGTTGTCTGGTCTATTACTTTCCATTAATCTTAGGGCTTTTTCCTGTTTGTCAAGTTCCCCTTCTATCGATTTCTTAACCCCATATGTTCCTGCCATGCACTGACCCCTGATTGTAACCTTGAAAGCCTCCCATTCTTGTCCCCGAGAGGGGGTCGAGCCTGCATCGTGCGTAAAGTACTCCTTGATTGCTTCTCAGATTGTGTGTTGTATGCACTATCCCCCAATGACTCTACATTCAATCACCAGTCTGGTATGGGAAGGTGGTCTCTTCGCCAGTCCAGAGTAAGCAACAGCGGGTTGTGGTCTGATATTGTGCGGGATAGGTATTCCGCTCTATGTACCGTACAGTTTATATCTGGAGAAGTCAGGATTGCGTCTAGTCAGACATATAGATCATGAACAGTTAGGAGCGCACCTGCCTAACATCCCAGCAAATAATCTGCCCCGTTGCATCATGATAAATGTAGTTTCCTCAAAAAACGAACTCAGTTACTTTTAAATATTTCACCTCTAAGTAGGTGCAGCCTTTGCTGTGCATCTCTGGACACATGTGTTTCTGGGTTAATCCCTTCTTCAGCAGAGAACAAATTTGCGGGGTGCTGGAAATGCTGCCATTAATCATCCGGTTTCAATACCTCTTCACTGGCATGCAGTGCCTGCTCCAGAGCTCGTCAGCCCAGTGGCTCAAGGGAGCCTTTTTAAAGTCACAAACAGTTAGGAGCGCACCTGCCTAACATCCCAGCAAATAATCTGCCCCGTTGCATCATGATAAATGTAGTTTCCTCAAAAAACGAACTCAGTTACTTTTAAATATTTCACCTCTAAGTAGGTGCAGCCTTTGCTGTGCATCTCTGGACACATGTGTTTCTGGGTTAATCCCTTCTTCAGCAGAGAACAAATTTGCGGGGTGCTGGAAATGCTGCCATTAATCATCCGGTTTCAATACCTCTTCACTGGCATGCAGTGCCTGCTCCAGAGCTCGTCAGCCCAGTGGCTCAAGGGAGCCTTTTTAAAGTCACAAACAGTTAGGAGCGCACCTGCCTAACATCCCAGCAAATAATCTGCCCCGTTGCATCATGATAAATGTAGTTTCCTCAAAAAACGAACTCAGTTACTTTTAAATATTTCACCTCTAAGTAGGTGCAGCCTTTGCTGTGCATCTCTGGACACATGTGTTTCTGGGTTAATCCCTTCTTCAGCAGAGAACAAATTTGCGGGGTGCTGGAAATGCTGCCATTAATCATCCGGTTTCAATACCTCTTCACTGGCATGCAGTGCCTGCTCCAGAGCTCGTCAGCCCAGTGGCTCAAGGGAGCCTTTTTAAAGTCACAAACAGTTAGGAGCGCACCTGCCTAACATCCCAGCAAATAATCTGCCCCGTTGCATCATGATAAATGTAGTTTCCTCAAAAAACGAACTCAGTTACTTTTAAATATTTCACCTCTAAGTAGGTGCAGCCTTTGCTGTGCATCTCTGGACACATGTGTTTCTGGGTTAATCCCTTCTTCAGCAGAGAACAAATTTGCGGGGTGCTGGAAATGCTGCCATTAATCATCCGGTTTCAATACCTCTTCACTGGCATGCAGTGCCTGCTCCAGAGCTCGTCAGCCCAGTGGCTCAAGGGAGCCTTTTTAAAGTCACAAACAGTTAGGAGCGCACCTGCCTAACATCCCAGCAAATAATCTGCCCCGTTGCATCATGATAAATGTAGTTTCCTCAAAAAACGAACTCAGTTACTTTTAAATATTTCACCTCTAAGTAGGTGCAGCCTTTGCTGTGCATCTCTGGACACATGTGTTTCTGGGTTAATCCCTTCTTCAGCAGAGAACAAATTTGCGGGGTGCTGGAAATGCTGCCATTAATCATCCGGTTTCAATACCTCTTCACTGGCATGCAGTGCCTGCTCCAGAGCTCGTCAGCCCAGTGGCTCAAGGGAGCCTTTTTAAAGTCACAAACAGTTAGGAGCGCACCTGCCTAACATCCCAGCAAATAATCTGCCCCGTTGCATCATGATAAATGTAGTTTCCTCAAAAAACGAACTCAGTTACTTTTAAATATTTCACCTCTAAGTAGGTGCAGCCTTTGCTGTGCATCTCTGGACACATGTGTTTCTGGGTTAATCCCTTCTTCAGCAGAGAACAAATTTGCGGGGTGCTGGAAATGCTGCCATTAATCATCCGGTTTCAATACCTCTTCACTGGCATGCAGTGCCTGCTCCAGAGCTCGTCAGCCCAGTGGCTCAAGGGAGCCTTTTTAAAGTCACAAACAGTTAGGAGCGCACCTGCCTAACATCCCAGCAAATAATCTGCCCCGTTGCATCATGATAAATGTAGTTTCCTCAAAAAACGAACTCAGTTACTTTTAAATATTTCACCTCTAAGTAGGTGCAGCCTTTGCTGTGCATCTCTGGACACATGTGTTTCTGGGTTAATCCCTTCTTCAGCAGAGAACAAATTTGCGGGGTGCTGGAAATGCTGCCATTAATCATCCGGTTTCAATACCTCTTCACTGGCATGCAGTGCCTGCTCCAGAGCTCGTCAGCCCAGTGGCTCAAGGGAGCCTTTTTAAAGTCACAAACAGTTAGGAGCGCACCTGCCTAACATCCCAGCAAATAATCTGCCCCGTTGCATCATGATAAATGTAGTTTCCTCAAAAAACGAACTCAGTTACTTTTAAATATTTCACCTCTAAGTAGGTCCAGAGATGCACAGTAAAGGCTGTACCTACTTAAAGGTGAAATATTTAAAAAGTAATGGAGTTCGTTTTTTGAAGATACTACATCTACCATGATGCAATGGGGCAGATTAATTGCTGGGATGTCAGGCAGGTGCGCTCCTAACTGTTTGTGACTTTAAAGGCTCCCTTGAGCTACTGGGCTGACGAGCTCTGGAGCAGGCACCAGCATGCCAGGAAAGAGGTACTGAAACCGGGGGATTTATGGCAGCATTCCCAGCACCCCGCAAATATGTTCTCTGCTGAAGAAGGGACTAACCCAGAAACACATGTGTCCAGAGATGCACAGTAAAGGCTGTACCTACTTAAAGGTGAAATATTTAAAAAGTAATGGAGTTCGTTTTTTGAAGATACTACATCTACCATGATGCAATGGGGCAGATTAATTGCTGGGATGTCAGGCAGGTGCGCTCCTAACTGTTTGTGACTTTAAAGGCTCCCTTGAGCTACTGGGCTGACGAGCTCTGGAGCAGGCACCAGCATGCCAGGAAAGAGGTACTGAAACCGGGGGATTTATGGCAGCATTCCCAGCACCCCGCAAATATGTTCTCTGCTGAAGAAGGGACTAACCCAGAAACACATGTGTCCAGAGATGCACAGTAAAGGCTGTACCTACTTAAAGGTGAAATATTTAAAAAGTAATGGAGTTCGTTTTTTGAAGATACTACATCTACCATGATGCAATGGGGCAGATTAATTGCTGGGATGTCAGGCAGGTGCGCTCCTAACTGTTTGTGACTTTAAAGGCTCCCTTGAGCTACTGGGCTGACGAGCTCTGGAGCAGGCACCAGCATGCCAGGAAAGAGGTACTGAAACCGGGGGATTTATGGCAGCATTCCCAGCACCCCGCAAATATGTTCTCTGCTGAAGAAGGGACTAACCCAGAAACACATGTGTCCAGAGATGCACAGTAAAGGCTGTACCTACTTAAAGGTGAAATATTTAAAAAGTAATGGAGTTCGTTTTTTGAAGATACTACATCTACCATGATGCAATGGGGCAGATTAATTGCTGGGATGTCAGGCAGGTGCGCTCCTAACTGTTTGTGACTTTAAAGGCTCCCTTGAGCTACTGGGCTGACGAGCTCTGGAGCAGGCACCAGCATGCCAGGAAAGAGGTACTGAAACCGGGGGATTTATGGCAGCATTCCCAGCACCCCGCAAATATGTTCTCTGCTGAAGAAGGGACTAACCCAGAAACACATGTGTCCAGAGATGCACAGTAAAGGCTGTACCTACTTAAAGGTGAAATATTTAAAAAGTAATGGAGTTCGTTTTTTGAAGATACTACATCTACCATGATGCAATGGGGCAGATTAATTGCTGGGATGTCAGGCAGGTGCGCTCCTAACTGTTTGTGACTTTAAAGGCTCCCTTGAGCTACTGGGCTGACGAGCTCTGGAGCAGGCACCAGCATGCCAGGAAAGAGGTACTGAAACCGGGGGATTTATGGCAGCATTCCCAGCACCCCGCAAATATGTTCTCTGCTGAAGAAGGGACTAACCCAGAAACACATGTGTCCAGAGATGCACAGTAAAGGCTGTACCTACTTAAAGGTGAAATATTTAAAAAGTAATGGAGTTCGTTTTTTGAAGATACTACATCTACCATGATGCAATGGGGCAGATTAATTGCTGGGATGTCAGGCAGGTGCGCTCCTAACTGTTTGAGACATATAGATCATGTACTGGTGAGTAGAAAGAGTAATCTCTTTCCATCGGGTGGAGGTGTCTCCAGGAGTCTATCAGGCCCCAATTTGACTGCCAGTCTACAATGCTTCTGGCTGTCCCACGAATAGGGGAGGTCTCTAGCGGCAGGTGTGATCTGTCTAGTACTGTGTTCGCTATACAATTGAAATCCCCTCCTATTATTATTGATTGGGTGAGGTAAGTTCCCCAACTTCGGGACATTACCTGTAGGAAAGTGTTCTGATCCTGGTTTGGGGTATAGATACCTGCCAATGTAATGTCCCTTCCATGCAGACGCCCCCTCACCATCACAAAGCGCCCTTCCCCATCTATATGAGTGTCTGTTTTTTGGAAGGGGGTGCCTGGGCGTATCCAAATCAGGACCCCTCTTGCGTATGCTGAGTATTCTGTAGCATATATTTGTCCTCTCCATCTTTTTGTCAGTGCTGTTACTTCTTTCCCTATCAGGTGGGTCTCCTGTAAGATCGCTATTTGTACTCCTCGCCGTTTAATCTGATTGTATTCTTTATATCTTTTTCCTGGACTATTAAAACCCCTAACGTTCCAGGTAAGTATCTTGTAATCTAGTGATCTGTCTGTGGTCATACTTTGTGTGTAATCTGTACCGCATTTACACCTGCATCTCCACTTCCTGAGTGACAGAGCCCCTGAGTCCTGTCTAGTTTGCCTGTTGCGTGTGTCTGTTCCCCTTGGTTGTTGCCCCTTATTTCCTAACTTAGTAACTTATCTATTAAACAAACCCCTGTCCTCAGGACCAGTATCCCAACTGTCCCCGTCCAAACTTTCCCCAATTTAACAACCTTTGTGTATGTGGGGGGCTGGTCTAGAACCGTGTGCCAAGCCCTTAGGCCCCGTGTCAACGCATGCTTGTCTTGTTACGTGGCAAAGCCCCAAAGGCCCCTAAGCCCTGTATATTCTTGTTGTTATTTACGTGTGGGTTGATCGTTTGACCATGGAGCCTTGCTGCTGCTTCATTTTCCTTTATTGTCTTTCTGGTCTGGGTTACCTTATCAATGTCCATTATGTCTAATCATCTGTTATTGCTTACCCTTTGCTCGTTTCTCGCCTGTCCTCCATGTGACTCTTTGTTCTTCTGCCCCAAGTCCTCAGATGATCTCATCCGATGATCTTGGGGTGACCCTCGACAGGCCTTCGGTTGTATCCTGTGAAGAGCAGGAGATTTCATCTGGTCCTGAATCCTGTTCCTGTTCTGAGAAGGTTTCAGACCACTGTGGGGATGTAGCGGCAGCTCCCCAAGACCCAGGGACGCCACGGCCCTCACAGCGTCTGTTCAAGTGTCTGCGAAGGCGGCGGGGCTATATCCGCAGCATATCTCTCTCTTTTCCGTGCCAGCTCTCGTCTTTTCTTGTTGTTTTCTGTCTTGCTGTGTTTCTCTGCTGGGCCTAGGTCCTCTATCCATTCTTGCACTTGTTGTGGTGTTGTAAAAAAGATTGTGTTGTTGTCCGTAAAAACCTTTAGTTTTGCTGGGAACAGCATGGCGTATTTGATGCCTCTTTCCCTCAGGCGGCGTTTGACCTCTAGGAAGGTAGCTCTCAATCTTTGGGTGTCCCTGGTAAAGTCCGGGAAGATCATTATTTTTTGTCCCCCAATGACGATCTCTCCCTTTTGTCATGCTTGCGATAGAATAAAGTCTTGATCTTTGAAATACAGGAGTTTTGCTACTATCGGTTCGTGGTCTGGCGCCAGGTGGAGGGGGTCTCGCTGGTACCCTGTGGGCTCTATCAATTGCGAAATATTGCAATAGGCCCTATGGTGCTATTTCTTTGCGTATCCACTGCTCCAGATAGGATTCCATGTCTGGTGCTTCCAGTTCGGATTTCTCCGGGACGCCCACCAGTCTTAGGTTACTTCTCCGTGCCCTGTTTTCGGCGTCCTCAGCTCATGATTTGAGTAGTTGCACCCTGGATGTCAGCAAGGTTACTGTTTTAGTAAGGGTTTTCTTTCAGGAGTGAGTTGTGCTATTGTTTTCTCGTTTGCTGTCACTCTGTTGGCTAATTTCCTGTGGTCGTCTCTGAAGAGGGTTAGGTCAGAAACAGTGTGTCAATTTTGTGCTCCAGGGCCTCTCTGGATGCCTGTATCGCTTGCAACAGGGTGTCTAGTGTGGTGCTCCCATCTGTTTCTGTATGTGTGCCTTCTTTTTGTGAGCCTGTATCTTCTCCTGGGCTTTCTGTTTTCCTTGGCTTACCCATTGTCGGAGCGTTGCTTATGTCTTGTTGGTCGTTATCCCTGCTCCACAATTTCATTTACTTCTGTTATCTCCCTTTCTTCTTTTTACTATCTGTTTTATTTCTTTCCTCTTCTTCTTCTCCTTTCTCGTTGGAGTTCGGTGCTCTTTTTTCTTGTTTGTTTTGCCCTGTGTCGGTCCTTTCTGCTGCTGCCGCCCTCCTTTCTGCTGTTCTTTCCTGCTGTTGCTCAGTATGTGGTCTGCCCAGGGGTGCCCCCCTACGTTCCCGTCTCGTTTTATTATTCACTTGTTTATTCCTGCCATCATTTTTACTATTCTGGGTCTTTTTGCTGGTGCGAGGGTCCTGTTCAGGCACTCTAATTTGTTCCTTGCAGTTTTCGTCTGGTGCCTTGCGCAGTCTGCAGCTCGGCTCGGTGCTCCTAGGGAAGGAGTGTGACACGGCCGCCTCCCTCATGTTCAGGATCGTCTTCGGGTTCAGGTATTTATTTCCTCTCGGGCGTCTCAGATTCTCTTCCTCCCCCAGTTCTCGAGCGGAGGACTGGAACGGTGTTACTTGGTCTTACTTCGCCTCTGCCCGCTCGCCTTTCAGTCCCGGCACCCTCGCCGCTTACTTGGTTTTTTTTGTTTCCCGGGGTCGGTCCTGGCTACGCTCTCCTGCTCCGCTCCATGTATTCCCTTCGTAGCCGCCAGGCTCGTTTTCTCCTTCGCTCCTCGCTAGTTCTCGGGATGCGTTATCGCTTCCTCGTGGGGGCCGCCATTTTGTTTTGCTGCGCTAGTTCAGCTCCGGGTTCTGGATCTCTTCCGAGGGCGGTTAAATCGCCTCAGGCTCTCATTTTTTCGGGGCTCCAAAGGCTCCCCCCATCTCCCTGGTTTATTGTGGGCGACTGCGGGGCCCGGGGCTTCAGGATTATTGTGCGTTGGTCGGTGGCCGCTGGGAGCTCCGCTTTACGCGTGCTACTCCATCAGTCTCTAGCCACGCCCCCGACAAACATAAAGCATTTACCAACAAAAATAATTAATAATTTTTTAAGGACAAGCCTATGAATGAGTGACAGTGATGGGCGTGGTTAAAAGCCCAGAGACATAACAACATGTCGGAAAAGCAGCGCTCGTGTGCTGCTGTGCTTGACCTAACAATTATGAGGCGTCTGTCCATGCACAACTCTCCACGCTTTGGAACTCCTTGCCTCTACACCCAAAGCTTCCAAAAGGAATGAAAAACAATCTCCAGTTGAGGCCAAACACTCAATTTACAGATGATCCCCATTTTAACTCCTTGTATTTGTTTGCACCTTGAAGGGTCAAAAAATGCCTTAAGGAATATACAAATCTATATGACAAATGCATAATAACATAAACGATGTGATAATTGTGAAATAGTTAATGATTAGAAGGGGAATCTACACAGAGTTAGAGAAGAGGAGGAGATCTAGAGCATTTCTGTGTGAATTGGCAGGCAGACAGTGATTGTTAGCAAAGGTATAATCAGAGACTAGTTTAGTGAATCAGAATTGCTGGTTGTGTTTGTTGGTGTCCAAGATGAACAAGTTCAAGATGCTCCAAGCAAGCTCCAGTAAGCTTGATATAAGAGGGGTATAATTAATGGCATACATAAATGGAAAGACACAGTGATGTGTTCAAATAAGGAGATAAATTATGGGACTGATGGAGTAGCAGAATGCTTTTGTTAAGGACAAGATGAACTTGTCTGTGTTTGTGGGTAGAGTGTGAGTCTGTGTAAAACCAGTGTGGCATTTTGAGGGTTGCATTAAGGTTTCAGGTAGGGCCATATGTCAGGTGTTGGGATGGTGGGCGTGTATCAAAGTTGTTGGTGCTAAAGGATGTGGTTTGAAATACATCTAATATTCAAAAGGCTGAATGAGATGATGCGGAGGTGAGAAGGATGACATAACTTGTCCCTCATCTCCAATATATTCATGGCCCTTTCACTGGCCTGGTGACCTTTATGTTCTAGCTTCCAAGTCTTGAGTTCAAACTATATCTGCTTTTGATTCCTCCAATCTGTTTGCGTACCAAGTATTAATGTTTTACTTGAACTGGGATTATAATAGAGGGGATCATGTGGGTTCCTACCTGATCTATGTTAAAGAGTGCTCACCTCATGAAGCTTATTCCCACTTGGATTGTCCATCTTCAGAGCCAACGCATTTTCTGTTTTGAGACTTACTCTGAGGTCCACAATAGATTCTGTGCTTTGGCTTCTCTTGGCAATCACAATTTAAATCTCTGGTGATTACAAAAGCATATCTTTATGATGTTTATTTACTCTCCACTTTCTAATGCCACAGAAAGTCCATAAACTTTGATCACTCTATTTTGAGTCAGATATTTTGATTCTCATTTCCTAGAGTTAGTTCCCAGTCACCCACACATGCATGTCACTTCATGATTTGTACACACATCTTGCCTCATGCCCTCTTTGGAACTTGTCTTTTCTTATGGATACTTCTGTTCCAACCTGGAGCAAACTATTCAGGATGGCCAGGATGTGGCAACATTTGTCATATGGTCAAATAGGTCAATGGGACTATGCCCTGCCAATCCTTTCGGACTTGTAGCATCTTCCACCCACATCAGAGCAGCTTTCAGAGGAGCACTTGTCCACTTCGCTGTAGGAAGGTGAGGCTCTTCTGGGGAAAGCAGCCATAAAGAGAGTCCCAGCCTTGGAAATCTGAATTGGATGCTACTACCGCTATTTCCTAGACTGAAAAAGGGTGTATGCCATTGTGTTATTTTAGATCTCCGACCTCTCAGTTTCTTCCTGCAGAAAGACAAATTGAGGGAGCTCACATTAGCCCAGATTTTATCTAACCTTGATCAAAGGGACTGGATGGTGTATTTAGACCTCCAGGACACCTATTTAAATTTTCCAATTCTGCAGGCTGACAGACGTCACTTGTTGTTCAAGGTAGGCAGGAGCATTTTAAGTTTGCCACTCTCCCTTTGGTTCCATTATTTGGAACCCAAAGGAATCTTCTGGATCCAGTCTGGTACCTGTGGATATTGTAAAAGTGAGGATTCTGCAGCCAAATAGAGTATCCACCAGAAAGAGCATTACTGAAGGTGAGTAACTTATTAATTTCTCACACACTCTTTCTTAAACTCTCTTCAACTCAACCCTCAACCCCCGACAACCTCCTAACCCAATAGCCCATCCCCATCAATCCCTCTTTTCATCCAACCTGCGCAAGCTTTAGTATGAGGGATACTTCTTTTTAATATGGAGAATGGTGAGTGTCCCCTTGTGGAGTGTGGACTCGTCCTTTGTCTACATCGCATGTTTCTTCACTCAGTTTTCCATTTTAAGTTGGCTCTGAAGATCAACTGTACACTCTCACTCAAAACACGTTTAAAGTGTTCTACACGCCCATTATCAAAACGGGGACACAGTGCAGTTTTGTGGTGTTTAATGCCAGGCATTTCCAGAACCTCTTTATTTGCTTTGCCCCAAATGGGGACCACTTTTTTCACAATGCATTCAGGATACTTTTCTCGAAAAGATGTCTAACACAAACTTCTCCACCATGTCAGTCAATGAATCAATCAACCTCTTTATTTGCTTTGCCCCAAGTGGGGACCACTGTTTGTCACAACGCATTCAAGATATCCTTTCCTCGAAAAAATGCCTAACGTAACTTCTCCACCATTTCACTTAATCAATCAAGCAGGATTTGTAAAGCGTGACTAATAACTCTCGAGGGTATCCAGGCGCTTGCAGGACTTAGCAGCTCATTTGAATAGCTTGAGGTCTTGAGGGCCTAAGGAATTCCAGATGAGAGGTGATGGTCCAGAGATGCATGGGGAGGCTGTTCCAGGTATCTGATAGAGACTTCAAGTTGCAGATTCCTTACCTTAGAATTTTCCCCAGGTGTCAGTCTGGATCCAGAGATTTTTCTCAAGCAGTACCCCGGTGAACAGTTAGGTGCTATCGGACAGCTCCGCACCTGTTGTCATAGTGGTCACCGGACATAACTTCGAGGGTCTGTTATAGACGCTACCCTAGTGCGCTGACATAAGTTTTTCCAAGCCAGCCAGCGCTGATCTGAAAAAAAGCTACCCTCACTATTTGACTAGTCTTTTTTCAACTTTTTGTCAAAGATTGTTGAGTGTCCACACTTCCGGTGTGTCGATGATGTTGTCACATAAGACCATGTTCCAGTCCTGTGGCTCTTGTCATTGGATGATGTACGTGACGGATCCGCACTTCGTGCGCTTGTGGTGTTTGGAGTTTGACCACGACCTGAAGTCGTGCTCCAAGTGTCAGTGCATGAATCCTAAAGCTTGGAGGGAGTGATCCCTAAAGCTCCTTCTGGCTTGATGCTCAGCTCCGCTTCACTCCCGATCTCGATTGAAAGGAAAGTCCTGAGTACGGTCCTCAGGACGGTCAGGTAAGCGGTACAAAAAGAACTTGAAGAAGAGCAAGCATTTTTTGACTTTACCCTGTCCATTGGCTGATGAGACGAATGAAAGGGCGCGTCATCCTCTGTCCTCAGAGCCTGTGGCAGGGTCAGCACTGCACCTCCCTGAGTTTCCAGGAGAGGCGAAGTGACCCCTGCCCAACTTAGAGAGTTTTATGAGGCCATGTGCCTCATCTTTGGGCAGTCCGACTCTGCTGGTGCACCTTCAGGCTCTGCAGGGTAAGAAGGGGCCCCACGGGGTCTGCATCAGATCAGTGGCTTCGACCTTGGCTCCATGGGATACCTATGGATCCACTCCCGGATCCAAACCGGCGTTGGTCATACCACCTCGACCTTCCCCGACACTGGTTCCAACATTGACGCTCCCCATCCTTATTGCAAATCTGACATGGAGCTGTATCAGCATCGCGAGACGCCAATACCTTGCCCCCTATGTCGGATCCTGAACCTTATTCTTATGGTTTCGGGTATGGTGAGAGATGGGAGGGATCGCTGGATCCCTTAGAATCCCAGCTGCAAGATCCTATGCACTGGCAGATGGACCTGGGTAAGGCCAGTGGCATACTTGCTCCCCTTACAGCTACGAAGGAGGGGGCATCCTATTCAATGGTGGGGCTTCATCCTCTGAACCCCTTTTGCCCTTTAATGAAGCCCTTACTGATGTCTTGCTGGGTACCTGGTCCAAATCCAGCACAGGGGGCTCCTGTGAACAGGACAATTGCCCGCCTCCATAGACCTGTTCCAAATGAGCCAGTGTTCCTGACGCAACACCCACCAGTGAGAACTAGGTTATCCAAACATCTACATCCCACGATGCATTCCCTTCCGTACCCCCGAACAGAGATTCCAAGAGGCTGGACTAACTTGGGAGGAAAATGTTCTCTTCCTCCAGCCTGGCATTGCGGTCTGTGAACACTCCATGCCTTTTGGGTCATGATATCCATACTCTATGGGACACAATTGCGCAGGTGCTGCCACAGGTTCCGGAGGAGGCCCGGGCCATTCTTTCCCAAGTTGCTGCTGATGGGAGAAACATAGTGAAGTTCACAATCAGATGTGGGCTAGACAAGACCGACTCACTTGGCTGAGCGGTGTATCAACGGTGGTCTTGAGGCGCCCAGCCTGGTTGAGGACAGCTGTCTTTTCGGGGGATGTCCAACCTACCATTTTGGACCTGCGTTTTTATGGCACTCACCTTTTTGGAGAGAAAGCAGACTCGGCGCTCAAGCGCATCAAGGACTCTCGAACTACGGCCAGGTCCTTGGGACTCATAGTTGCCCCTTGCCCCCTTCAGTTTTTTTTTTGCTCCTTTCGTGGCCACGAAGGGGTGTTCCATCACGTCCGTTCCCCTCTAGCATCGCATAACGCATGCTAACCAGCCTCTGCATGGTTGAGGATGTGTGATCCACTGTCCATATCGATCAGGGAACCAGCGGTCTGATCAGCCCATCGCCCCCCCTCTGCAGCTGCCTTCAAATCTTCATAGTCTGACGCTTACCCACCAGGGACCAGTCGGAGGCAGGATTCACCATCACCTGCTCTGCTGGTAGTCCATCACGTCAAACAGGTGGGTTCTGCAAATAGTCCAAAGGGGAAACTCCCTCACCCTTGGAGACTACCTTTGGATTGCCACCATCCTACGATCTGATGACAGCGGATCACCTGGCACTTCTCCACAAGAAGGTTACAGCTCTTTTGGCCAAGGGAACCACAGAGAGGGTCCCTGTGCCATAAATATGTTTTGGTAGTTATACCTGCTACTTTCTGGTACCCAAAAAGAACAAGGGCCTGCGTCCTATCCTAGACTTTCAGTCCCTCAGTCTGCTTCTCAGAAAGGAAAAGCTCAAAATGCTCACTCTAGCTCAGGTTCTATCTGCCCTAAGCCCAGGAGACTGGATGGTAGGGTTGGGCCTTGCAGGACGCTTATTTTCATAACCCCGTTCTGCCTGCCCATAGACATTCTTTGCGGTTCATGGTAGGCCATGAGCACTTTCAGTTAACAAACCGCGATTAGGTGAGAGGCAGATCTCTCTCCCTTCCCCACCCAGATCTGACAGTGGTGTCACTCTTGGGCTGGGAGGAGCATCTGGGAGAAGTGGAGATCAGAGGCGCCTGGTCTCCGGTGGAGTCCGGACTCCATATCAACCTTTTGGAGCTCTAGGCAATCAGATTGGCATTGATGCATTTCTTCCCTCTCTCACAGGGAAAGTAGTACCGGTGTTCACTGAAAACACCACTGGCATGGGGTACTGCAACAAGCAGGGTGGGGTGGGGTTGCGGACCCTTTGTCAGGAGTCTCTACACCTCTGGACATTGCTGGAACATCAGGGCATTCCTTGGATGTTCAACACCTGGCAGGCTCTCTGAACGTCCGAGAGGACAAACTCAGCCGACAATGCCTGGTCTATCACAAATGGCGTCTCCATCCGGAGTTGGTGCAAGGTCTCTTTCAGCAGTGGGGAGAGCCTTGGTTAGATCTGTTTGCTTCCGCAGAGAACGCGCAATGTCAGCAGTATTGCGTGTTGGAGTTTCCAAGGCGGCAATCGTTTGCCGACGCTTTTAATCGCAAGTGGAGCTCAGGCCTCCTGTATACTTTTCTGCCCATACCACTTCTGCTCAGAGTTCTCAAGAAGATCAAGAATGACCGGGCCCAAGTAATCCTTGTAAATCAGGACTGTGCGCGAAGAGTCTGGTATCCCGAGCTGTTGAGCATGGCTATCCATCTTTTGATAAGACTGCCCTTTCTAGAGGACCTTTTGACGAAGCAGCAGGGGAGGGTTCTCCCCCTGAACCTGTCCAGTCTCCGCCTTCTTGCGTAGAGATTGAGAGGTGGCAGTTGACAGCTTTTGACCTTCCACCCACAAGTCTGTTGACCCCCTTTCTGCCCCTCTTTCCGAGATCTTCTTGTTCATACTTTCTTTGGCCCAGCAGGACTCTACTTTGGGCACCCTCAAATGTTATCTATCTGCTTTCTCTGCTTTTTTTAGATTACCCGATCAACCCTCTCTGTTTAAGTCTCCTATTGTGGGCAGGTTCCTTAAGGGTGTTACCCAAACATTTCCTCCATCCCTTTCCATCATGCCCCAATGGGATTTGAACTTGGTTCTTACCTTTCTAATGTGCGCTCCTTTTGAGCAGGTACATAATTGTCCTCCAAGGGTTCTGATGTTAAAAACAGCCTTCCTTGTGGCCATTACCTCTGCCCACAGGGTAAGCTGCAGACATTATCATCTAGGCGGCCCTACCTTTCCATCTATCCTGACAAAGTGGCGCTTTGCATTTGGGCTTTTTATCTCCTGAAGGTGGTTACGCCTTTGCATGTAGGCCAATCCATCACCTTGCCTACTTTTCACGCACCCCCACATCATTCTAAAGAAGAGAAGAGACTCCACCACCTGGACCCAAAAAGAGCTTTGGCATTCTATCTTGAGCGAAGAAAAGTCGGGCAGTGGACAAGAGTACTATCTCCAGATGGGTTGTTCTCTGCATGTGCTACGCTTTGACTAAAAAGCAGCTCCTGGAGCATTTGTGTGCTCATACTATCAGAGCAACAACTGCACCCACTGCGTTAGCATGTGGAGTTCCAGTCCTGGACATCTGTCAGGCAGCAACGTGGGCATCTTTGCACATGTTCACTAAACACTACTGCCTGTAGAGTCACGTCCGAAGAGATGGGTACTGTGCTCGTTCGATCCTACAGGACTTCCTAGTAGTTGGTTAGTAGGCCCACCTCTGGGGATGAGAGTTGTTGGGTATCTAATCTAAGGTAAGGAATCTGCAACTAGAAGTCTCTATCAGATGAACAAGTTACTTACCTTCAGTAACGCCTTATCTGGTACAGACATATTCTAGTTGCAGATTCCTTTCCGACCCACCCATCGTCCTTGCTCTGCAAACTGATTTCTAGGGACAGGGACTTCCCTTTCAGGGCCCTAGTTTTGACGCACCAGTGGTCAGTGTTCTCCATGGTTCTGCTCTTCTGGCGTGGAAAGTCGTGAAAGATGGACGCGGGGCAGACCGACACCACCTAAGCAGGTGTACTGCTCGAGAAAAATCTCCGGATCCAGACTGATGCCTGAGGAAAATTCTAAAGTAAGGAATCTGCAACTAGAATATGAAACTGCCAGATAAGGTGTTACAGAAGGTAAGTAACTTGTTCTTTTGCTGCTCTGTGTGAGAAGCCACATCCTCCACTTCTGCTTCAGTGGATGTGTGGAGTGAGGGCAAGTGATAGGGAGGGGACGCATAGGCTTTCTTGACGGTTGGTGGGAATTCAGGCGCAGTTAATGTAGGTGGGTTTTTGGTTGTGTAGAGCTTTGTGTGCGTGGGTCAGCAGCCTGAATTCGCACCTCTTCTGCACAGCGAGCCAGTGGAGTTGCCAGAGGTGCAGTGTGATGTGGGATCCTAAGGGAAGGTTGAGTCTGGCTGCAGCGCTGTGTATGGTCAGAAGTCTTTATAGGAGTTTTGAGGCGGTTCCTACGTACAGGGCATTGGGGTAGTCTAGTTGACTGGTAATGAGGGTAGTGATACACTTTGCTATCTTCACCTCCAGCCATGTGGAGTAATAATATACCGTTACTGTAGCATATCTCTCCAAATTCCGTGTGCATCCAATCTTCTTGCACACCTTGTAAGGGAATTCACATGGTCCCACAAGAGATTCCTGAACTTACTTTGCCTGATTTATTATTGGACAGCAAGGCAAACAATTCCTAACATATCTCGCAAACTGTATGTGCACACCATGCTACCAGAAATCACACCTGTCCTTTCTTTTCATCAGCGTTATATCCCCATGACCCTCATACAACAAGGACACCAATATCTCCCTCAGGGTCATAGAAACAACCGTTTCTGCCATGTTCAAAATACCATTCCCCTCTTGAAATTGTTTGACAATTTGTTCTACTAGTCACTGCCTTCCATCCTTTCCACGGCTTCCTTGATTGCATCATCAAGTTCTATGCCCTTCATCAACTCCTGTATGTTTATGGGACCATTACAACTCTCAGGCACCCAAAAGGTGATGGAAGGAATGCTTACCAATAGTCTAACCACTGGCAATCGTTCAGGGTAGTATTAAAAAACAATGTTTTTCACCATCAGTGTCTCTCCAGGGGCCAGCATTATGCAAACAGTGCCAAGCTTGCTCCTCCTGGGGCCTTTGTGGGAGCCCAATGGGGCTAAATGCTTCACTGATTGTGATTTATGTGCAGTAATGAGGTGGAAACATGAAGCCACTGTGACATGTCAGATGTAAATGAAAGATATATGAAAAGTACTAAAATTGTAAAACACAATCAACAGATTGAAAAAAAAAATGCTCCTCTTGGGAACAGTCCATCCCGAACTGCCAGGCGAGTCCTTCTCCAGAAGGGAACAGAAGCAGCCCCAAACCGGTTTCAACCCAGTGAACCTTGTCAGTGAAGTATAGCTTGTATCCTGTTCCCATGATGTTGGAGGCTGGGTATTAGTAGAGGTAAGTACACACTTATCACTACCAGTAATGCCCCCAGACAGTGTTAGGTCCAGTCACGGTCTCATACAGTAGCCCCTGGCTCAACCCCTGGTAGCTTGGCAAGGAGCAGGCAGGCTTAACTTAGGAAACAGGCTTTAAAGCATTTAAATACACCAACAGAGTAAATAAGTAAGACACAACACACAATACAAATCCCACACCAATTTACAAAAATAGTAACTATTTTTATCTTTACAATGACACCAAAAAACGACAAATATCCAATATGGAGAACCGGAGATATGAATTTTTAAAGATTTAATTACAAAAAGTGCTTTCTAGTGCTTAGAAATCAATAGCGCCAACCAGGGACATTTGGTCACCCTTGACTGGGTCAAAGTTTTTACCTTTGCACTTAGAAACGTTTCTGGAGCTTTTCTCTCTCGACGTCAAGCGGTCCTCCTCAGCAATCGGATTTTGATGTGATGTCGTCAGATTGCCTTTCTACATGGCCCCGGTCAAATCCTGGATGTCTGGAGCTCTGGAGATTTTATGAGAATGATCCTGAAATGCTGACTGGATCAGGGTTGAAGGTAGTCGGCTTGACTCACAATGGTGAGGTGGTCCACTTATGGAGGTTTTTCCAAAAGTTGCTCCAAACTTCTGGAGGTCCTTCCAGATGTTCTCCTTTGGGTCTCAAAGTGTCCAAAACACAAACCCAAAGGTCTAGGATCCCTGAGATGGTCCTTGGAAGTTTGAAACTTCAATTCCCAATATGCACCTGGGCAAGTCCATGCATGTCCCCTGGTCGCACTCTTGGCTGGGGTTTTTTGTGGAAGCTGGTGCAGGGAAGCTCTTTTAACCTGTTGCTTGCAGGGAGTCCACTCCTGAATCATTTTAAAAGCAAGGCTAAGTACTTTGGACTGTTGTTCCAGTGTGCAACAGGAGCAATGCTTCAGTATGCAGACCTCTGGTTGCCGACCAGGGTTCTTGTTGTTTCAGGCAGCAGATCTCAATTGCAAATACAGATCATCCACTTTTATTCAATCATCTTGGGGGACAGTCGGTGGGCATCCTTGTCCAATGAGCTGCAGGGTGCCACCCAGAAGCATAACAACTTCCTACAAAGTGTGACAATTTCTTGCCCCATAAAGCACAATCCAAAATGGATGAGTTTCCTCCAGAGGATCAAGACCTGGCTAAACCAACCCACTGGTGTAGCTCATTTCCATTAACTCCCTCCCGGACATCTGCAAATTCCTTTCCTAAGCCCACTATCTATCTGTGGGGTACAGGGTAAGAGGGCAGAGCTGGGTGCATTCCATTCTGACTGGCTTCCTTTTGAAACCTCAGTTTGATTTACCTGGCCCCCTTTCTGGCCTGGCCTCAGCATCTGCCAACCTCCCCTATCAGATAACCTCTGCTCCCATCAGGCAACTTATCACCTCGTCAAGGCAGCCTGGCTAATCCTGTTAGAGCTGTCTAATCAGGAGGGACCACTAACAGGCTGGAATTTGGCTTACAGAAAAGAAAGTCCTGTAACTTATTTTCTGTGTTAGTTTTGATAGATTCAGCAATGTCAAGTTGTTGGATTTATCATTACCATTAATTTAAGTCCTTTCATACTATTCTTAGCTCCTTCCTAGCAATAATTATGCTTATGAAAAATATTTTCTATTTTAGCCTATCGAGCTAACTTTCTACAATGGGTGAAATTAACGTTTTTTTCCCCTCACCAGAGCACATACAAAAATCTTTTATAATGTCCCTCCTTATAGTTACATTGCACCCCATCCCTGGGGCATCTATGGAAGACCTTGGGGCTAGTGTAAAGGTAAGAATATGGTACATTATCACTTTGGAAGTGCTGTTATTCCAAAGTCAAATTTGCATACAGTTTACTTTTTAAAGACAGTCTGCAAGGCAGGGCTGCCTTTAAAAATGACAGAAGGCTCACGGCAGTGCGCACTTCAGTGCAGGAAATTTACTGGGCCTCTAAACTTCCCTGCCCCATTATATACTTGGGACTAGTAGATAGTTTGAATACCCTTTTCCGTAATATCTTCTAGGGACTTACAGGGTCTGTCATTGTCAATTGGAATTCTAACATTGGACCATATAACTTTACTTCAGAGCACTGGCCCTGGGCCTGTCTAGCAGAGCACATGGCACAGTCAGGGTCAGTTACCATCAGTATCAGTCACAAAACATTGGAGTGAACATGCTAAAAGGATAACTTCCTCACATAAGAAGCAGGATCAGTACTGATTTGCAGTTGATGAGCCTCGGTCTAGAGTGGCACAGTAGGCGAAAAACGGCGAGTTGGAATTCTACCCCAGGCAATTGCCAGTGATTTTAACTATTTGCTCCTATCACCTTTTGTGTGTTTACCATTACACCTCGCTCCAATAGATGCGGCCAGGCAATCCTTCTCAGCCTTCTCAACATGCTGGTTGTCGATTGGCAAACAGCACAGGCAATCAGCATTAAAGTTAGGGAATCCTGGCACATACTTCAGCTCAAAGGAAATCTGCTGCAAATAGTCTAACCACTTTGCAAATCTAGGGCTAGTATTACCAACCTTCTTTAGCACAGAATATCTCAACTAGATCTTTATTGTCTGTTTGTATTACAAATGTTGACCCCATAGAAACGTCTTGAAATGTTTCACCATCAATCAACAGGCAAGAGCTTCCTTTTTTATTACAGAATACTATTCCCTCACTCCTCTGCATCTGCTTGCCTCCCAGACCATGCTGACTTGTTTTAGTACCTATAATAGACTAGCCGTATCCTTAGTAACGTTTCAGAACAACAACTTGAGATATTCATCTTTTAATCTCCTTAAATTCTTACTCATACTTAGCATTCCCCTCATCTCGCCAGTCTAGCTAGGGAAATAATCTCCAAACTTGACATAGTATTCTATCAGTTCTATTAAAGAAAAAAGTCATTACTCTGTCTTGGAGCACGATCAAGAACAATTACCAGTTGGAATTTGGGCTTATATTCCTGTGCCCGATATACTGTGACTCAGATATTCCATCTCATCCTTGGCAATTTTTCATTTCTTCAGGCTTACCATCAAACCAGAACATTTCTCATTTCCATGTCATGCTCCTGACACATCTTTCCCCATACCAAAATGGTATCCTGGAAATATTTAATCGCTAATGGTCCTCTTAACGATCTTTGTATTACATGCTGGAAAACTGCTGACGGCAAAGCCAGACCGAAATGTTATCATAACACATCAGTATGCGCCTTCAGGAGTTATAAAAGATGTAAGATGTTTCGTCTGAAGATGCAATTTGATTTGATGATATGGCTTAGATATATATAATGTGGTGAACAATTTAACATTACCGGCCAGCACCTTGTTTATATTTGACAATGGGTGACTATCCACTCATATGCACTTGTTTAAGACTTTTGTTGGTATTTCCTGCTTCTGGTCATTCAAATTATTCAATATCAAGAATTAAATGTAAACCACTTTAGGCTTCGAAATAAAGACTGACAATTATTATAATCAAACCATGAAGTTTGAAAAGTTAAGGGCATTATGTAAAAAAAAATAAGTGGCTAGGTCTCAGTCAATTAGTCATTTATCATACAAAAGCATGAAGTTCAGAATAAAATGTGCTAATTAATTAACAGAACGAGATATCATTCAGCTCAAGTAAATAGTTCAGAATTCACGTCAGGCTAATGTGATGCTGCCTCCTAAAAGTCATGGGAGAATGAGCCCAACATCCTCAGGAAAGGATGCCTTTTATTTTGAAAAAAAAACTATATATGAATACAGTTACATTAGGATCTCATACGGTAAACCAATAAGGTTAGAGAATGACCAATACAATTATATTACTCAACACGGTCCCAAAAACTCACATAATAAGAGTCCCATCCCCGGTGCTCCTGAGTCACCTCATAAGTTAGCACAAATATTGTTACAAATCAAGGTTAAGTTCTCATAAAAGTCATATTGTCACCCCAATAAGTGAGACCTTGGAAAAACGATCACTATGCTAACGCAGCTTAGAAACGAAGCTTGAGAACGATAACATTGTTTACAAAGTATGTATTTTATGCTGAATGCACGGTGAGAAATACAGAAGAATGACTGTGTGCAGAAAAAGATGGCTGTAGGGAGCAGAAACCATATTGAAATCGAGACCTACATTATCTAATGCTAAGTAAACCCAGCTTCTCAACTGCATATCAATAATTTATTTATGCATCAATTACATTAGGTAAATTAATTGATTAAAGACCCTCTATCAAGGGCATACGTGCTCCTTGCAATGTGTTCTATCAGACGTGCGCTCGTCACAAAACACGCAGTGCCCCATGACAAAACAGGAAGATGCTCACGTGATTCAACAAGCATACAGACATTGTGCATGTTTGAGTTGTTTATCCTTCCTCGTGCATGCTCACCACACACAGAAATTCTGCAGCGTTAAGTGCTTATTCACCCGATCAGTTCGACACTGGAAACTCAAATCTCCACCCTCAATACCCGCATAACACCATAATGGTGCACTTCAGTGATGCACCTTGTCGCCGGTGGTTGTATCAATCATAATACAGGAGCCACAAGAGGGGAAGGTGGGAACTTTAAGGTGATCAATCACTCGTCACCAGTGAAGTGACTATTCGATACTGCATTTCAGAAGTCCAATTCATTGATGATACTAGTTCAAGAGCAACCTTTTTCACAGTTCCTCCGCAGGTCTGCAACTGCCAACCTATGGAACCTCCATCAGTCCTCGCATGCACCATTCCGAATGACATATTCCACCTCAATCCACATTCATACTCCCAGCCGCAAGCCAACCTCTATACATAGAACAGTTGTGTTTGGTTGTTCCAGTGCGGTTGTATTGTGTGCCCTAAATGTAAAGGGCCTTGGTGCCGTATGTGATGACCAGATGATTGCTAACTTTGTATTGCAGAATCTTGTAACTGTGCTTAAGGTTTGAGTGGAGCAAAGAAACCTTCCAGATACATTTGCATAGGCTCATTCCTACCATAATAGTGACGGTGACTACTTCATGGAGCGGTTAGGACCTGGTACTTCTTCGCCGTTTTATATCCTCTGTTCTCTACTTCCATCCTAAGTTCCGGGTGATTTGGGGTATTTCTTATTTCTGCCCGGAGTGAGTTCTGGAGCTTCCCTGCCTGACCAGCCAAGGTAATTCCAACAGTGCACGTCTTCTCGAAGGGTGAGGCAGTAAGTCAAGTGCAGCTCAGAGGGCAGCTTCTAGTCTGCGTATTATCAAAGTTTCACTTACATAAACATAAACGATGATCCAGTGCTACGAATAACTGTACTGGCAATGCAGAGTTCCTCAAAAGAAAAGCATTTGACCAAAGATATCCAGTGAAGTGTTTGTGATGTGGCTGTTTAGGTGCAAATTGCCTGGTGGCCTCATTCAGTATTCTTTGTAGTTTTATGAGTAGGTACAGTGAGGGTACTACGTTTGTTTGCACGGTTTGCACACAACAGACCCAGGGTAATGCTGGCTTTGCATTCTTTGAAAGTCACATATGAAAAAACATCACAGGATTTGTGTGTAGAAGCAAGTGCTTCTAGTAACTAGGTCACTAGAGGAGCAAATGATTGGTTGAAGTATACGATCACTCCCAAGTTCCATATTTTACGTTCATGCCGTTGAGGAAGGACCAACTTCCTGTAACCAGATGGCCATAGGCCCTTAATTCTCCCATTTACCTAGTATTCAAATGTTGTGTAAAGTGGAATCTCAGGCGCTTGATGGGCATCCATTGGTCCATCGCTGGGACTCGGTGCTCTGGCGTTTTAACAGTGTGAGGATGATTTGGTGTGTGCGGTTGTAGCAGATAAAATTGAGGTACATGAGGTTCCTTAGTGGGAAAAGGTAACCATTGAAAAGGAATAGGGAGACAATGGTACCTTAGAGCAAGCAGAGTTAGTGTAGAATGGAGTTGACAAGTACAAAGTGAGATGATGTGTGATCTGTAGAAGAGTTAGGATAATATCTAATTTGAAATGCCTCAGTAGTCCGAGGGTTCGTGGGCTGCATGAGATGCGTCAAATGGTCCCAGAAGTGATACGTATCTACTGTTGTCTTCTGGGTGTCACAGAAGTAGATCAGTGCAGATTTGGTTCTTTTGCCACATAGTCCATCCTCATATCTTAGATTATATTTTGTGAAACACGGGTGTGTAGTTTTGCATACTGGGTTATATAAATCGAATAAGAAATAATAGGTGCTAAAAAAATACATTTTGCACAAATCATTTCTGCTGGGTCTCGGCTGTATTTCGCACTCAATTCTGACCCTGGTTATAACTAGGCCTGAGCAAAATTCTAATTACACCGGAATACCCAAAGTAATTTTGGTGATTTCGCGATACTCTTTTGATGTAAAAATACAGAAAATTACATGATTAGGCCCATTCGCGTAATTATAAGTAATTTGCCACAAAAATCCTAACGCAGGAGCACAGGAACAATTAATTTAGCGAGTGTGAGCAGCTGTTGTCAGCTGCTATACGTGCTCTGTTGCATTTAGCTCTATTTTCTTATAATGCATCTTTGGGCCATTTTTGACGCAGGGGTGCATTTTAGCACTAAATACTGCATAATACTCCTCGTATAATTGCATTATTTCGCTGTAATTTCACCTTATGTTACAGCAAATTAGGTGTTACGTTCACTCCTAGTTGCAACTAATGGGCAATACAGTGAGCTAACAATGTTTACACCTGTGTTACTCATGGTATGTGTCCTATTTTCTACATTTAGCACACCTACAAATGAGTGTTAACTATCTCTACTGAAACGGGAGCAAGGTCAATTTGCGTCAGCTGGTAAGAAGAATGAGTGTTTAAAGGGGCACAGATGCCATTTACATCCTATTTATTTAGCACTGTTTAAATGACAGGAGATTTAGTACATTCATCTGAGGAAAATGTCTGCCCCTCTGGTGCACTGAGCCTCTACGACCAGGAGAGAGCAGTATATCCTAATCTAGTACTATTGCTGGGATATTGTGATCCTACTGAGCTCGCACTACTTCACTGTCATGTATTCGCTCATAAATTATTTTCATTCTTTAATTCACATTATTACACTTTCATACAAAGTGCTGGCCAGAGTTCAACAAGCAATGGCAAAGTGTGCTATGTACACGCACTAACTCACTCAAGTATTATAAGCACAAACCTCATGCACCTTATTCAATCAATCACATATTATTGCCTCTGCCTTCGAATTGTTTCCTTGACACCAGAGGATGTACTGCCTAAACCATTCTCATTGTTTGCAGTCACAAAGAAATGTATTGTCATAAATACCTTGTGTTTGTATTTGTATTGAATGGAAGCCTTAATATAAATCTTTGTACCCCGATAAAGCTCTGAGGAGCAGATTTATGAAAAGTGGCGCTGCACTTAGTGCAGCGCCACTTTTCTTGCGCCCCTTAGCACCCCCCTAATGCCACCATGTGTGCGCCGTATTTAATATGCAGTGCACCATGGTGGTAGTTAGGGAACTAGTGTCCGAATTTTTTACGCTAGTTCGGCGCTTTGCAGGATTAGTGTAAAAAATGTTGAAGTTAATTCTGCAAAGCACCCAGAGGCCCATTGAAACCAATGGGAGATTCATTTTAACGCCTGCTCTGAGCAGGTGTAAAAAATCCCAGAAAAAATTAGGCAAAGAAATCTGCCTGCTTTACAAACATTATGGCTGGTGCAGGCATAATGTAGTACAAAGGGTTACAAAGTGGCGCGATGTGGCACTTTGTAAATATGGCGTGGCGTTTTTGGCCCTCTAATGCCACATTAGGGTAAAAAAAATGATGCTAATGTGGCATTGGAATGGCACTAGCCCTCTTGAATCTGGGCCCCAGTTACATCAATTCTTGGGTGCCCATCCAGAGTGTGAAGGCTGTTGGGTGTAGAATTTATATATGTATTGAGAGTTTTATACACCACATACATGACCAGTAAGTATCAGCGCACATGCAGTAAACACAGTATTAACAGGTCACAGTTTGGGTACACTTCATAAGGAGTACATTTACAGTGGTTAGATACAGGGGAGGTGAATATCTTGTCTGGGAGATACTGTCAGAAGTGAGCTAGATTGAACGGAGGCTCGATACATAGTGCGGCTTACGTCACACCCATAAACATAAAAATATTGTGATGAATTTGAAAATAGACACAGTTGTCCAGGTGACTGCTTATCATCTTTAAGGTGGCCTTTGCCATAAAGCAGAAGCCACAATTGATGGCTAGTCTACCAGAATATCATGTATTAAATACTGTCCAACAAAACTATCATAGCTATAAAATCAAGGACTACAATGTTGTGAAGGTAAATACATATATGTAAGTATAACTTTACTTCTGTTAGCTCAAAATATATGTACCTTGATGTATATCATGTAGATGTAAATATACATAGTATGTAAATGTGGCGTTAAGAAAAGTAAATCTATACTTCACAATATTATGGTGGTCAATATTCTGCCTACAATATTTTTGCATAAGATATTCTGACGCAGTGGCGGCCGGCTGTTTTACCAGGGATGGGGGTGGGCGGAAAGCACACTCACACTTTCACACACATGCACGCACATCCATTAACAACACTCATCAACATTCAAACATACACACACGCACCAAACATTCATTTAAAACAATCACACATACACACACACACACACACTTACCTTCAGCCTTGGAGGTCACAGGATGATTGGGACTGCTGCCTTCCCTCACTGGCTGACCTGCCAGTGAGGGAAGGCAGCAGTCCCAGCCTCGTCAAAGAGTGGGATGGGGTCAGTAAGACTGCTGACCCCACCCCACTCTGTGACGAAGTGTCAGTGACTGACACTCGCCCTGGGAGCTTCAGGGCTAAAACCTGAAGAGCACCGGTCGAAGTCAATGGGTGACGCTTCCCTCGTCACCCGGGGGAGGGCCTCGAGGCACCTTTGCTGAGCTGAGGAGGTCACCCCCATAGGAGCTGTGACCTCTTCAGCCCAGCAAAGTTCAGCTCAGGCAGCCAGGAGTCTGCGCAAATCGCGCTTGTCTGCTCCTGGCTGCCTGACCTGAACATGAAGAATGTTTGTCAGGCTGACCTTTGCTCAGCCTGACAGACACTCTTCATGAGCGGCAAAAGGTGGGGGGGCATGGCCCCTCTGCTCTAAAGGATGGGCTGCGCCATTTCTGACGTGCAACCGACTGATTAGTATAATAGGGTTCTACAAATGATATAATTTATGTGTCTACATTGGAGTGAGACAGGTGGTACCCCCGGAGGTAGAGATAATCAACCAGTGAATACTATAGGTAGTCGTCCAGAGAGAGCCACACACAGTTCTTGAGGCGCATTTAAGCGACCCAAGAATGCTACATGGAACCGCCTGGAAGTACTGTAACCACCAGTAATTTACAACATATATAAACATTAAAATGTATATTTCGTATTTGAATGTATAGTTACCCACTTCCATAGGAGTGATAGGTATCATAATCAAACAATCATCACATTGTATGGAGCTGGGTTGGGGTGTGACATGTCTGAGATGATGTGCAAAGGTTTGAAAACTATACTGCAATTCATTTTTTTACAAGAATAAGATGAGTGAATTGTTTAGAGAGGATATGTTAGAATGAAGACATTTAATATATCGAAGTCTGATGTCATTATGGGCAACTGACTTTAAAACAGATCCTATGTGGTATATGTGAAGAAATGGGGTGTATTATACGGTGTGGTCGTGCAATCTCACAGTGTATTACACCAACCAACCCCTTAAGGACCCTTGGGTTTTGTCTACCAAACCCTCAGTGTAGCCATGAAGTAGCCACACCCTGGGGTGGGCAAGGGAGGTCGGTACTTCAGGAGAGGAGGCTACCCATTTTGTTTAGAATGGTGCATCCTGGGATAGTAATATGGTACACTCCACATGAAGTGGTCACTAGGTTATGGGAACCGGGTAGCCCATTGGCTACCAACTGCATCCTGCCCTGAGAGCATTTTCCAAGCATAAGAGGGGCACCCCTGGCATCCAGACCTCAGATGTAGACTCGGAAAAATTACCAAAGAAGGACTGCCCTGCTGCGCCGACTGGTAACTGTTCTTTAGGACCTTGCTGGATGGCCCCCCTTACTAGTTCCCTGACGGAGTTGGTCACCCCAAGAACTTCTAACTGACCACATTGACACTTATTTAAGTTTTTCTTGAAAAAGTTCTTGTGCCCAGTTCAATGAATTTGTCAAGGCTTGTTCGCAGTTGAGTGAAATTACACTGATTTACTATTGCTTCCTGTGCTAGAGGGCTGAGTTACACACTTGTCCAGGGGAAGTGGCGGTAAAGTTGGTCTAGCAGTGCACAACTGCTCTACCAGTCTGCAGTAGTGGACTGAGGGACTTGTGCTACTGGGGGGACTTCTATAGTGGCACAATTGGTGCTGCAAGCCCTGGGGTACCCCTCTAACTTACATGCTCTGGGTACCAGGGTATAATTTACTAGAGTCTAACAGATAAGTTACCATTTCCAATTGGATTTACCCAAATTGACATACACTTTAGGGTCAGGGCACTGTCACAGAGGTCTGATTAGCAGGCTCAAATACTATCAATAAAGCCAACTAACTGAGTAGGATACATTTAAAAGGTGCAGCCCACTGGGCTGCATTCAATAAGGACACATCAGCAGAACACTTTCCCTAGTTGGAATTTACTGGCAAGTAAATCACTAGGTTTTTCTAGTCTACATTCAATAAATTAAGTTTACATACATAAATGTAGTTAACATATGTCCTCTGAAGAAATGAAGTTTGCTAATTTGCCATCAGTAAAAGCAGCCTCACTTTAGTCCATACAATAAATGTAGTTTGCCATGGTACATCCATTAAAAGGAAGTCACAGGGAGCATTTAATAAATGCAGTTGTATTTTGTGGACAATTAATGCAGTTACAGTGAAGCATTCAACAATTGTATTTGAATATGATGCAGTCAATAAATAAATGTGGCTGTTGAGGCAGGCTGTAAGGCTTGGTGAGTTGATCCCTCACTATGTACCAACGCGATGATCTGTCGGTCATGAATTCAAATCAAATTCGGCAGGTTCAGCCTTCCATTCACCCGAGGTCAGTAAACTGAGCATCATAAATTAGGTAATAGTCATGTTCAGTTGTCAGACAAGGCAAAAGCACTGCATGAAGCATTATATTAAAAAACACACACACAAAAAACAAGCATTGGCAAAGTCAATAGATCATGCCTATACAAGAGCTATTGGCCTTGTCATATCGTTCAGCAGCATGGCTGCTGTGCAGCATGAATAAAAGTTCAGAAAAAAACTCTAAGATGCCGCCAGAGCTGCTCGACTCATATATCTTTTTTTCTGGCAAAAGGACTAGGCCAAGCAACACAACACAGTAGGAGGTGGAGGGGAGTGAGGGAAGGACGCAAGCAACACAATGTCAGCGGGAGTAGGGTAAGGGGCAGCAAGCAACAAGGAGCATGCAGCAAGCAACATGAACAAGGCAGAAAGCCAAAACGCTACAATGGCAAGCAACCACGACTGGGCAATTAAAAACCATGCACTCTTCTGGAATAGTACTAGGAAAAAATGTTAGAGAAAGTGAAAGCATTAGAAGGACACACACTGTGCATGGAAGCGGTACTTGGGCCGTTCTCCGGGGGAGGGACAAGCACAAGAAGAGGAAGTGAAGCTGGTATGTGTTGACCAAAGAGGAGCAAACAAATGAGAGTGATGATGAAGTCATTAAGTGGTAAGCAACATGTGGGCTCTAAGCAGCAAGTAAGTAAACAAAATGTCCTGCAAGCAACAGCACGCGCGGTCTCAGGTGAGACCTAAAAACCTTTTACTTCTCATAAGCCCATGACCAAATGTCAGATGTCATAATTCATAAATTCCTAAAATCAATTTTTGTTACAGTTGGGGTGAAAGATTTGCTTCAGTCAACTTGAAGAGCAGAGGAAATAATGAAACATCTTCAGCTGATTCATATGCACGTCAGAACACAAGACTTTGTTCTGGGAGCAATGCTGTGTGCTTTCCATTTATCAAGAATATTTGAATAAACCTAATAAATTGGTAAATGATGATGGACACGTCTGCACAATTACATCATACCGACAGTGCTGAACCTCGCAGGTAGGCTATCAGTCTTCTCCTCCTTAATGTAACTATAGTTTTATTGTAAAAGGTTATTATAAAAAATATATTGTCATCTAGAGGGCCCGTGCAGTCTGCAACAGTGTTACTGTACTATTTAGGTAAAGCACTACATGAAAACGTTTGCCCCTTGTAAAATGTTTCATAGATTATACTGTGAATAAATTGTGCTTTGGCAGCTATCCAGGATAAAAAAAGCAATCATGAGCAACAGGTAAAAACAGATGCCGTGACCAACACCCAACTGTTCTTTCCTGGACTTTATATGGTAAATTGGTAACTACTCTTTGCAAACGAATTGTACCATATGTCAAACCGCTGAGAATTTTACCAGCACTTAACAACATGAACTGAAATTGAACGATTACGTGACAGTGTTTTAATGAGCTAATAAAAATGTCGCCCGACAGGCTTTGTATGGCAAAAGTAAGCGAATCCAGCCTATATTTTTACAGCATCCTCGTCCTGCCAAATCGCACAAGTTGCACCGACTGCAGTTTGCATGACCTTTGCAGAAGTTCCAGGTCACGACCGTAGCCTGTAGGGAGACACATTTTGCGGAAAGCCTGTGCCTAGAGCTAGAAGCAAAGCTTGTGTAACTCCGCTCATTATGCCTATGTGTCCACATAATAGGATTCAAATCAAAGGCCATTTGACCTCTAGGATTTTACTTTACTATTACACATGGGCGACTTGTGGCTTTAGAGCGAGAGAAAGGCCTGAAGAAATAGAACGATCCGTGTCGCAATCTAGTTTTGAATACAGCTGAGCAAGGCTTTAGCTCTCAGCATCGCTAGAGGGGAAACTCTGTGCACAGCAACAGCAATCGAAATGATAAGACAAAAAGGAGATATTGACATAAGAAATGTATGAGAATTCAAACGCACCTCTGGGATAGCTCACTGAGAAAAGCACTCCTGCAAAAAAAAATGAGCAGTGTGCTCAGCACTAGTAACCTCTGTTGTTTACAGCGCAAGGCATCTGAAAGAAGGAAAGAAATACATGGATATTGGCGCCAGAGGCCAGGACCTCGGCTGTAACAGGTCGCTTTATGTAAAATGCTTGCCAAGCACATTGTTAAATGGTTACCGTGTGAAGGCCAGGCACTTCCAAGAAGGCGAACTCCATGACAGCAACCAAGATCCACAGAAAGCTGTGGTAGATGTTTGGGTTTAGCACCGTTTGGGTATCGAGAGACAACAAGACCCACTCTAGGACTGATGCGCACGGCAAGTGCACAGCGACAGCTGCCACGTCGCACTCGAGAGAACCGCAGAGCATTGTAAGCCACAAAAGAAGTCACGAAAACAACTCGATTTCCATCGCCCCGAATCACACGTTTAGGGGAACCTGTGGCATAGCACTAACACGAACATTAGCAGCAGGGGTAGTGAGCCATGTCCCAAAAAGCAAGGACGGTGGCCAGCTGAAAGGAGCTCTAGCAAAGCCGGAAAAAGGGGCTAAGACACGGCTAGCGCTGGCAGCGTCATAGTGCTTTTTTCCCAACGCCACATTAGCATATTTTTTTTTACCTTAATGTGCTGTTAGAAAGGGAAAACACTGTTCCATACTTACAAAGTGGCGCAATGCATGCTTTGCGCCATTTGTAACCCCTTGCGCCACATTATGTCTATGCCAGGCATATTGTATGCATGGGGGCATTCCGGTGCTAGGAGGGCTGTAAAAATGAAGCAAAGGAATCTATGAGATTCCTTTGCTCCCTTTGTATCTGCATTTTTTAACACCTGCTAAGTGCAGGTTTTAAAAAGAGGCTCCCATTGATTACAATGTGCCTCTGGGTGTTTTTCAGGATTAGGGTTATAATTTTTGACGCTTGTAGGAAGTTGGCTCTGTATATACTATCTCAAAGTGAGAGATAGTGTGCACAGAGTCCAAGGGTTCCCCTTACAGGTTGATAGTGGCAAAATTAGAAAATAATAATGCTCTATTTTGTGGTAGTGTGGTCGAGCAGTAAGCTTATCAGAGGGTAGTGTTAAGCATTTGTTGTACACACACAGGCAATAAATGAGAACACACACTCAAAGACTTAACTCCAGGCCAATAGGTTTTTATATAGAAAAACATATTTTTTTAAATTTATTTTAGAACCACAAGATTCAAGATTTTAGGTAGTTACATAAAATGCAAGGTACTTCACACAGGTAAGTATAGAACTTTGATTTAAAACAGTAGTACACAAAGTTTTGGTTAAAATGGCAATAAGCTATTTTAAAAGTGGACACTGGAAAAATTAACATTTCCTGGGGAGGTACGTATTGGTTAGTTTTTCAGGTAAGTAAAGCACTTACACAGTCAGTCCCCTGGGCATTGGCAGCCCACCGTTGGGGGTTCAAGGCAACCCCAAACCCACAGCACCAGCAACACAGGTCCGGTCAGGTGCAGAAGTCAAAGGAGGTCCCAAAACACATAGGCGCCTATGGAGAACAGGGGTGCTCCGGTTCCAGTCTCCTAGCAGGTAAGTACCTGTGTCCTACGGGAGCAGACCAGGGTTTTTTTGTAGAGCACTGGGGGGGATATACACCAGCACACAAAACACACCCTTAGCGGCACAGGGGTGGCTGGGTGCAGTTTGCAAAGTAGGTGTCTGGTTTGCTATAGAAATCAACGGAGGGACCCGGGGGTCACTCTGGCGATGCAGGCAGGGCTCGGGGGGGCTTCTCGGGCCAGCCACCGACTGGGCTAGGATGAGGGCCACCTGCTGGTCACTCCTGTACTGGTAGGTGGTTCCTCTTGGTCCTGGGGGCTGCGCATGCAGTACTTAGTCCAGGCATCGGGTTTCTTTGTTACCAGGCAGTCACGGTCAGGGGGAGCCTCTGGATCCTCTATGCAGGCGTTGCCGTAGGGGGTGCAAGGAGGTCAACTCAGGGTGTCCATGTCGTTGGAGTCACCTGGGAGTCCTCTCTGCGGTGTTGGTTGTCCTGGACTCGAGCCGGGGGGCGTCAGGTGCACAGGGTGAAGACTCACGCTTCTGGCGGGAAGTGAGAGTGGCTTTAAAGTTGTTTCAAAGTTGCAAGTTTGTTGCTGTTTCTGGACAGTGCCGCTGTTCTCGGGAGGTTCTTGGCCCTTTGGGTGCAGGGCAGTCCTCTGAGTCCTCAGAGGTCGCTGGTCCCACTGGATGCGTCGCTGTGCAGGTTCTTTGAGTCTGAAGATAGGCCGGTAGGGCTTGGGCCAAGTCAGTTGTGGTCTCCGTCGTCTCTGCTGGGCTTTCAGGTCAGCAGTCCTTCTTCTTGTAGGTTGCAGCAATCTGATTTCCTGGGTTCAGGGTCGCCCCTAAATATTGGCTACTGTAATTGAGGGTGGCTACACCCTCCTTGTGCCTCCTCTCTGAGGGGAGGGGGCACATCCCTATTCCTATTGGGGGAATCCTCCTAAACCAAGATGGAGGATTTCTAAAGGCAGTGGTCACTTCAGCTCAGAACACCTTAGGGGCTGTCCTGACTGGTAGGTGACTCCTCCTTGTTTTTCTCATTATCTCTTCTGGACTTGCCACCAAAAGTGGGGGCTGTGTCCAGGGGGCAGGCATCTCCACTATCTGGAGTGCCCTGGGGCATTGTTACATGAAGCCTGAGTCTTTGAGGCTCACTGCTAGGTGTTACAGTTCCTGCAGCGGGGAGGTGTTAAGCACCTCCACCCAGTGCAGGCTTTGTTTCTGGCCCCAGAGAGCACAAAGGCTCTGTTCTGCTTTCCTTCTTATCTCGTTTTCAGAGCTTACAGAACATATCAAGAATGCACTTCTGAGTTCAAAGAAGACTTTTATTGTTGTTAATTCTTCTAAAACCACAAGTTCGTGAGAGACGAATTAATAGATTTCAAGCACACGTTCAATGAAAACAAAATATATTTGCAATGTACACAGCAGGTTATATTTATAAGATATTGAATGCAAAGCAAAACAAATACTTCACCGTGTGAGAAACTATTTACAGCTTCATCTTTCCAGGGTCTGCAAGTTGATGACTCCAGTGAACTGCGAGAAAGAGATAATCTACCCACACGGGAGACTGGCAACTGGCGCCAAGTTCCAGTCCGAAGTCAGGCAGATTCGAATCTAATTCTCTGAAGCCCGTGTCATCCTTAGAAAAGCGTTCCCCCTCCTCTCAGACCCGGGAAAACTACGCAAGCCTTTGGAGACTGGCCAGATCTCCTAGACTGCTCCTCTTCCCAAGCTTGAGCAGGATGGAAAAACACCCAATGTACTCTCTCTTATCAGGTCTAGTCTAGTGTGAGAAGAAAACAGCTTGGTTCATCTTGTGGCGAAACACAGCTTGGAAAAATACAGCTTGGATTCTCAACTGCAATGTCTAACCCCACGTTAAAGGCAATAAGCAGCTAACCTAAATATCAAATATAATGTCTAGTGTCATGTCAAAGCTAATAGGCAGCTGAGCTGAATACAAAATGTAAGGTCTAATATCATGTCAAAGCCAATAGGCAGCTGAGCTGAATACAAAATGCAATGTCTAATATCATGTCAAAGCCAATAGGCAGCTGAGCTGAATACAAAATGCAATGTCTAATATCATGTCAAAGCCAATAGGCAGCTAAGCTGGATATAGAATGTAATATCTAATAGCATGTCAAAGCCAATAGGCAGCTAGACTGAATACAGCATGTCAAAGCCAATAGGCAGAATACAGAATGTAATGGCTAATGCAATGTCAAAGCCAATAGGCAGCTACACTGAATACATCATGTCAAAGCCAATAGGCAGAATACAGAATGTAATGGCTAATGCAATGTCAAAGCCAATAGGCAGCTAAACTGAACAAAACATATAGCGGGTGATTCTAACCCTGGCGGTCGGTGATAAAGCGGCGGCCAAACCGCCAACAGGCCGGCGGTCCAAAAAATGGAATTCTGACCCTGGTGGGAACCGCCAACACAGCCCGCCACTTTAACACTCCGACCGCCACGGCGGGACCGACAAACAGCGCAGCGGTCACCGCCAACAGCCAGGCGGCAGACAATGTACCGCCCACACTATCACAACTCACCAATCCGCCACCTTTTCCGGGGCGGGAGCACCGCCGATAAAAACACAGCGGAAACAGACTACGAACGGGAAAACGCTCACCTCTACGCACTCCACGAGTACGGAGGACAGCATGGAACCCGAATTAAACATCCTACCTGCTCTCGTCTACCTTCTCATCTACCATGAGTACGAAGTCCGGCGCAGACGACAACGGTGAGTACTGCACCTACGACACACGGGAGGGGGGAGGAGGAAAGGTTACGGGCACACACATATGCGACCCCCGCCCCCCCCCCCAAGATGTACACACCAATGCAGAGCAACAACTCACAGTGACACCACCCAAACACCCGTAAAAAATACAATGACATAACCAAATTGAGAATAAATATTTATGTACAAAATAGCTTCAGAAAAGTCTTATTCAACCATCAAAAAATATTTCATTAAAAATTTTTACACAGCAGTGGATAACTGAAGCAAGTAGTCCTGCACATCTTACGAATTCATCATGTCCGTGGGCCAAAGTGTAGCGAAACAAGGGCAAAGCCCACACAGGAGACCTGAGTCCTTTGGAGAGAACACTGCAGGGGCATCTGGTGACAAAACTACAGGCACCTCAGGAGGAAGGGAAGGGGGGGGGCACCACAGCCACATGAGTCCACGACGCCAGATCCACAAAGGGCCCACCATGCCCACTGACATATCCTGGGGAGTGCAAAGCCACAGTCTCTCAAAGTCTCTACAGTGGGTGGCTTGCCCACTGTGCCATCCTGGGGAGTGCAAAGCCACAGTCCATCAGGTGGATAACAGAGTCCACTGGTCATGGAGGATGCATGGTGGGCACAGTGAACCGTGAACAGTGCTTGACAGGAAGGGCCCAGCGGAGCGGTGCTTGAGATGGCGGGGCCCAGCGGAGCGGTGCTTGACAGGAAGGGCCCAGCGGAGCGGTGCGTGAGACGGCGGGGCCCAGCGGAGCGGTGCTTGACAGGAAGGGCCCAGCGGAGCGGTGCGTGAGACGGCGGGGCCCAGCGGAGCGGTGCTTGACAGGAAGGGCCCAGCGGAGCGGTGCTTGAGACGGCGGGGCCCAGCGGAGCGGTGCTTGACAGGAAGGGCCCAGCGGAGCGGTGCTTGAGACGGCGGGGCCCAGCGGAGCGGTGCTTGACAGGAAGGGCCCAGCGGAGCGGTGCGTGAGACGGCGGGGCCCAGCGGAGCGGTGCGTGAGACGGCGGGGCCCAGCGGAGCGGTGCTTGACAGGAAGGGCCCAGCGGAGCGGTGCTTGAGACGGCGGGGCCCAGCGGAGCAGTGCTTGACAGGAAGGGCCCAGCGGAGCGGTGCTTGAGACGGCGGGGCCCAGTGGAGCGATGCTTGACAGGAAGGGCCCAGCGAAGCGGTGCTTGAGACGGCGGGGCCCTGTTCAGCGGTGCTCTTCTGCACAGCAGGGCCCTGTTCGGCGGTGCTCTTCTGCACGGCGGGGCCCTGTTCAGCGGTGCTCTTCTGCACGGCGGGGCCCTGTTCAGCGGTGCTTGTCTTCATGACGGGGCCCTGTTCAGCGGTGCTCTTCTGCACGGCGGGGCCCTGTTCAGCGGTGCTCTTCTGCACGGCGGGGCCCTGTTCAGCGGTGCTTGTCTTCATGGCGAGGCCCTGTTCAGCAGTGCTCTTCTGCACGGCGGGGCCCTGTTCAGCGGTGCTCTTCTGCACGGCGGGGCCCTGTGCAGCGGTGCTCTTCTGCACGGCGGGGCCCTGTTCAGCGGTGCTTGTCTTCATGGCGGGGCCCTGTTCAGCGGTGCTCTTCTGCACGGCGGGCCCTGTTCAGCGGTGCTCTTCTGCACGGCGGGCCCTGTTCAGCGGTGCTCTTCTGCACGGCGGGGCCCTGTTCAGCGGTGCTCTTCTGCACGGCGGGGCCCTGTTCAGCGGTGCTTGTCTTCATGGCGGGGCCCTGTTCAGCGGTGCTCCTCTGCACGGCGGGGCCCTGTTCAGCGGTGCTTGTCTTCATGGTGGGGCCCTGTTCAGCGGTGTTCTTCTGCACGGCGGGGCCCTGTTCAGCGGTGCTCTTCTGCACGGCGGGGCCCTGTTCAGCGGTGCTTGTCTTCATGGCGGGGCCCTGTTCAGCGGTGCTCCTCTGCACGGCCGGGCCCTGTTCAGCGGTGCTTGTCTTCATGGCGGGGCCCTGTTCAGCGGTGCTCTTCTGCACGGCGGGGCCCTGTTCAGCGGTGCTCTTCTGCACGGCGGGGCCCTGTTCAGCGGTGCTCTTCTGCACGGCGGGGCCCTGTTCAGCGGTGCTTGTCTTCATGGCGGGGCCCTGTTCAGCGGTGCTCCTCTGCACGGCGGGGCCCTGTTCAGCGGTGCTTGTCTTCATGGCGGGGCCCTGTTCAGTGGTGCTCTTCTGCACGGCGGGGCCCAGTTCAGCGGTGCTCTTCTGCACGGCAGGGCCCTGTTCAGCGGTGCTTGTCTTCACGGCGGGGCCCTGTTCAGCGGTGCTTGTCTTCATGGCGGGGCCCTGTTCAGCGGTGCTCTTCTGCACGGCGGGGCCCTGTTCAGCGGTGCTCTTCTGCACGGCGGGGCCCTGTTCAGCGGTGCTTGTCTTCATGGCGGGGCCCTGTTCAGCAGTGCTCTTCTGCACGGCGGGGCCCTGTTCAGCGGTGCTTGTCTTCATGGCGAGGCCCTGTTCAGCGGTGCTCTTCCAGTCAGTGTAGGGAGTCAGACCTGGCCTTGACAACCTGCTCACTCGCCCTCCGAACGTGCAGTGTCAGGCCCCTTCGGAGACGGAGTCCTGGGCCCTTTGGTGTCGTTCCTTGCAGGCGGGATGGGGCGTGTGGGGCCCTCCTGCTCCGCGCTCCTGCTGGCTGGCCTCTCCGCCCTGCTGCCCTTCCGCTCCTTAGATGGGGCTCTTGGGCCCTTGCCTCCCCTGGCTGTTGTGGCAGGTGAAGTGGCCGGAGTTACCTCCTTGGGGGCAGCCGTCTCAGTCCGCTCACGGCGGCCCTTCACTTTCCGGGTCCTCTTGCCTGGGGGGGGGCTGGCAGTCCCCTTGCTGCTCAGTGAAGTGTCACTGCCGCCAAAGGGTGGGCTCCATAATCCATGCACCACTTGTACCTTAGCAGCTGGGCTGGTGGTGGCTGAGGTGCCTTTGGGACTTTTCCCAGATGGAGGGGGTGGGTCAGGGGAGGGAAAGAGGTTAAGATTGGAGAGGTAATATTTCTTTGGACCAAGGTAAAGGGTAGGAGTAGTGGTGATAGAAGTGGAGGAAGAGGATGTGGTTGTAGGAGAGTCAGGTGTGCTGTCCTTGGGTGCAGGTGACTGGGACGTAGGCTGTCGTGAGGTGGTTGGCTGTTGCTTGGGTCGCTGCCTGCGTTTATGTGTCTTGGAAGAGGGGGTGACAGACACAGTGGGAGAGGACACAGGGGACGTGTAGATGGCAGTGGGGGTGGTGACTGCACGTGTGAGGACTGTAGTGGAGTGTGTGCTGGTGATGGAAGAACTGGCTGATGTTGGTGTGCATGCAGGTGTGAGTGTAGACGTCACAGGGAGGGAGGAGGGAGACGAGGAGGTGGGGGACACAGAGGTGGTAGTGAATGTTGGTATGTCTGCATCTGGGTGTTGCTTGGGTGAATGCTTGTGTGTTCTGTGGTGCTTATGTTTGGATGAGCTGGCCTTGGGTGTTGAGGTGTGTGCAGGCTGGTCTGATGGTGTGGATGGGATAGGCTGAGGAACAGGAGACAGAGAAAGGGTGGAGGCAGTTAGAAGAGGGAGACTGGAGACAGGGACAATGGCTGCCGTCAGTGCTGAGGCCAGAGAAGTGAACGCTCGTTGATGGGCAGCCTGACCCGAATGAATGCCCTCCAGGTAGGCATTGCTCTGTTGCACCTCCCTTTGCACCCCCTGGATGGCATTCAAAAGGGTAGTCTGCCCAACAATGAGCGTCCTCACCAGGTCAATGAGCTCCGCACTGAGGGCAGCAGGGGTAACAGAGGCAGGGGCTGAGGTGCCTGGGGCAAAGGAGACGCGCGCCTTCCTGGGCGAACGGGCACGGAGCGAAGACTAAGGGGCTGCTGGGAGGGCGGTGCTGGTGCGCTGGGTGGCGGCTGTACCTGTTGTTGCGGGGGGCACAGATGTTGCCACCCCCGCTAGGGAGCTCCCAAACGAGGACGTGTCCGTGTCGCTGGTGTCTCCACCGGCCCCCGTTGTGGTGCTCCCCTCGCCCTCCGGATCACTGGTGCCCTCGGTGTCTGTGTCAGTGCCCACCGGGGCCTGGTGACCTGCAGCTCCCTCGTGCTCCGACGCCAATTCTCCTCCGCCTGATGATGCTAATGCACAAGAAAACAAAGAATAAGGGTGGGGGGAGAAATAAAACAACGTTGAGTGTATGCCTTGTCAATACCCTTGGCGGAGAGGACAGACACAGGTGCCTCGTGCACTAAGCCGCGAACTTGGGGTATACTACTCAGTACTTCTGACTAGGCCAACAGGTCTAGGGACAACAGACGCGCACATGGGTGATGGAGGACCATGGATAGCTGCACTTGGCACCCTACAGAGGTGGGGGGCTGGGGCACAGGGCCATGTCTAAGGGAGGGGACTACACTACGGAAAGCGCCCTGGCCTACTGTCACACACAGGCCTCCTCCCCCACCCAGACGCCTCAACTGCGCGTAAGGATAGCAGAATGTGCTGATACTCACCCCCTTGTGTCTGCTGTGCTGTCCTCAAGCGCCCATCCAACTCAGGGTAGGCCACCGCCAGGATCCGGGACATCAGGGGGGTCAGGGTACGACTGGCGCCCCTCCTAGGTCGGGAGGCAATCCCCAGCAGTGTCTCTGCGGTCTTACGGGTTCCGCGGCGGATGTCCTCCCACCTCTTCCGACAGTGGGTGCCCCGTCTGGTGTAGACCCCCAGGGCCCGGACTTCCTTGGCGATGGCACGCCAAATATCGATTTTCTGATGGGCGCTCACCTGTTTGACATGTACAGGGTGGGAAAGAGAAAACGTCACATTTCTGCATGTATGGAGTAAATGCCCCCCCCTCCCCAACCTTGCCATGTGGCCCATTCTCACATCTGTCGTGCGTTGCACTCCTCATTTTCTCCCCACCCCACCAACTGACAGCCACCCCACTCCACACAGACATAGACCATTCAAGGAGCACTCAGTGTACTCACCTGTTGGTCTGGAGGACCGTAGAGTAGCGCATACTGGGGGAGGACCCCATCCACAAGTTTCTCCAACTCTTCAGATGTGAAGGCAGGGGCCCTTTCCCCAGTCGCAGCAGCCATTGTCACTTCCAGACCGAGTTCACAGCAGCACTTGCAGTATAGGTCCTCTCCTGTGGATGATCAGGTCTCGAGTGATTAATCAGATAGAAAATGGCGGTCACGCCCGCGGCGGTGCGTACTGCGGCGGTGCGTACCGCGACCGCCGGCGCACATCGTCACTGGCTCCTGAATCCCATAGGGTTCAATGTTAACCAATATGACTTCGTACAGCGGTCTTCGACCGCCTACCGCCACGGTGTGCCACGCCAGCGCATTGACCTCACATCCCATTGTCCCACTTCACAGGTCAGGCAGCCGCCATTTCAAGGGCCCACATGGCTTAAATTTGACTGCGTCACACAGGCCTAGGCCTTGCATTGCCACACATACACGCCTTTCAATGCATTGCGATTCTTTAACTGTGCAAGCTGTGTGAACGTACCTGTGGTTTGCCTGACTCGGTGCTCCATGTTGTCCTTCCTAGGCACCGTCCGCTGGGACTTCCGAGGAGAAGGATGAATCCTCGTGTGTACCGTCCGCTGGTGGACCTGTCGACAATGGAAGAACGCCATATAATACTACGCTACCGACTTGACCGTGCCACTATACATGAACTGTGTGCCCAGCTGGAGCCAGCCCTGATGTCCCCCATCCGCCAACCCACAGGCATTCCCCCTCTGGTGCAGGTTCTGTCAGTCCTCCATTTTTTGGCAAGTGGGTCATTCCAGACAACAGTGGCCATGTCATCTGGAATGTCTCAGCCTATGTTTTCCAAGATTTTGTCCAGAGTGTTGTCTGCCCTGATGAAACTCATGCGGAGCTACATCATTTTCCCAGAGGAGGGTGATTTGCCTACAGTGAAGGGTGATTTCTATGCCCTTGGACATATCCCCAACATCATTGGTGCCATTGATGGGACCCATGTGGCTTTGGTGCCCCCAAAAGACGATGAGCAGGTGTACAGAAACAGGAAAAATTACCATTCGATGAATGTCCAGGTGGTCTGTTTGGCTGACCAGTACATATCCCATGTAAATGCCAAGTTCCCTGGGTCAGTCCATGACGCGTATGTTATGCGAAATAGCAGCATCCCCTATGTGATGGAGCAGCTACAGAGACAACGTGTGTGGCTAATAGGTGTCTCTGGTTACCCCAACCTGCTACTGACCCCAGTGAGGAATCCCCGGACAAGGGCAGAGGAACGGTACAATGAGGCCCATGGGCGAACTAGGAGGATCATAGAAAGGACCTTTGGCCTCCTGAAGGCCAGGTTTAGGTGCCTGCATATGACAGGGGGATCCCTGATGTACTCACCAAAGAAGGTGTGCCATATCATTGTGGCCTGCTGTATGCTTCACAATCTGGCATTGCGACGTCAGGTTCCTTTCCTGCAGGAGGATGGTGCAGATGGTGGTGTTGAAGCAGCTGTGGAGCCTGCGGAGAGTGAAGAGGAGGAAGACTCAGAAGACGACACAGACAACAGGGACAGAGTAATAGAACAGTATTTTCAGTAGCACACAGGTAAGAATCACCCATGCCATTTTACATTTCCTGAAAGCCTCCTGCATCTCAACTTTGTCTATTTCCCCCCAGAACTTTAAAACTGATGTTTGATTTTCCGTTCCCTTTTCAGTGCTGTATGACCCACTGCGTGACTTCTGCTTGGTTAGCCCATGGACTAATGCTAAGTGACCTCGGTATGTGTTCAGCACAAAGTTAACAGAACGTAATTGATATGTAATGTGTTATACATTTGTAAATAATACAGGCTGAGTCCTGATTGATTTCAGTGCAATGAGTGATTTATTTTTAGTGCAAGATGATGGTACATTCTAGTCAAACGGTGATGGGTGGGGGTGGAGTAATGTCCATGGCGGAGTCCAGTTCTCAGTCTCACAGGTGCATTGTCCATATGCCTGTGGAAGGATGGAGCAGGGGCAGTTCAAGGTTTGACAGGGTGGCAATGTGGGACAGTGGGAGGACTTCAGGGGGTATCTGATGCTGGCGGGGGTCTTGACATCCTACTCTGTCGATTTTTTGGATCTCAGGCTCCTCTTGCGGGGTGGTTGTTGTTCAGCAGGAGGTGGGGTTCTGGTGGCCTGTCGTTGTGGTGGGGCCTCCTGTCCACTAGCGCCGGCGGAGGTGGTAGGCTGTTCCTGTTCCGGGCTAGTGACAGGGGCCCTGTGTGATGCCACATGGTCCCGAAACGTGTCCTCTATACGGTTGAGGGCCTGGACTATGCTCCCCATAGCGGTAGAGATGTTGGTTAGTTGGTCGCTGAACCCCATGTAGCGTTCCTCCTGCTGTGCCTGGATCTCCTGAAACCTGGCCAGTACCGTCGCCATCGTCTCTTGTGAGTGGTGGTAGGCTGCCATGATGGTGGTGAGCGCCTCTTGGAGAGTGGGTTCCCTGGGCCTCTCCTCCCCCCCCTGTCGCAAAGCAGCCTTCCGAGTTGCCCGGTTTCCCCCGGCCTCTGTCCCCTGGACGGTGTGCCCACTACCACTGCCCCCAGGTCCCTGTTGTTGTTGGGGTGGTGGGTTACCCTGGGTGCCCTGTAGTGGCAGACACACCGCTGATTGACCTGTCCTAGAGACAGAGGCATGGGCCCGCTGGGTGGGAGCTGTGCTGTTGTTCCCAGAGGGGGTTGGGTCTGCAGTGGCCTGTGGCTGCCTGAGGGAAACCGACTGTCCAGAGGTCCCCGATGGTCCGGGCTGGTCATCAGGGTCCAGGTCGACAGAGCTGCTGTCATCACTAGGGGCCTCTTCCGGGGGTGGGATGGACATTTCTGGTCCCTCCTGACCGGTGTGTTGTCGTTCGGGTCCTGCATGGGGTAAGAGAGTATGGTTATTGTTTCTGTGTGTGCAATTGCGTGCGAATTATGGGTGCCCTTGTCCCCCAGTGCTGGCATTCCCTTGGGGGAGGTGTTGTGAGGGTGTTTTGTGGGGGGGGGGGATAGGTATGTGCAGTGGTCATGCTTAGGTGATGGGTGTCCATAGTTTGTGGTGGCATGCAGGGGTTGGTGTTGGGTGGGTTGTGCTGGAGAGACATTCTCAGGGAGGATGTGTGATGGGGGGTTGGGGATGAGGGTGGGGGTGGTGGTTAGCATGCTGGGGGGGGTGAAGTAGTTGAGCTTGTACTTACCAGAGTCCATTCCTCCGGATACTCCAGCGAGGCCATCAGGATGCAGGATGTTTAGTACCTCTTGCTCCCATGCTGTGAATTCAGGTGGTGTGGGTGGTGGTCCTCCGCCAGTCTTCTGCACTGCGATGTTGTGTCACGAGACCATCGAGCGCACCTTCCCCCGTAGGTCGTTCCAGCGTTTGCGGATGTCGTCCCTATTTCTGGGATGCTGTCCCACCGCGTTGACCCTGTCCACGATCCGCTGCCATAGCTCCGCCTTCCTGGCTATGGTGGTGTGCTGCACCTGTGAGCCGAAGAGCTGCGGTTCAACTCTCATGATTTCCTCAACCATGACCCGGAGTTCTTGGTCCGAAAAGCGTGGGTGCCTTTGGGGTGCCATGGGGTGGTGTGTATGAGGTGTGGGGTGTTGTATGTGGTGATGTGTGTGTTGGTGTGTGGTGCTTTGTGCTTCTATGTGGTGTGTGTGATGGTGTAGTGTGCCTCTGTGTGATGTAGCTCTCTATTCTGTGATGTTTCTCTCTCTCCTTCGTCTCTGATTTTTGTTAGTAGGGGTTTGTGGGTGATGTGGGTGTGTGTTTTATATTGTATTGGGTGTGTGGGTGTGGTGTGTGTATGTGTTTCAGGTGTGTGCCTTTCACATTGTCCAATGTGGTAGAGTTTTGTAAAGGTGTGTGTATTTTGACCGCGGCGGTGTGTACCGCCAATGGACTACCGCGTTTGAAAGACCGCCGCGTGGATTTGCGGGTCGTAATGGCATGGGTGTATTTCTGTTGGCGTGGCTGTGGAGGTTTGGTCATCTCCAGTTTACCACTGCCCGCTGATGTGGCGGACTGCAGTGGAGGTCGGATTTTTGGAGGTTTTGCAGTTGTGGGTCAGAATGTCCGTAGCGGCTAACCGCGGCCGCGGCGGTATTGTGGCGGCCTTCTGACCGGCGGAAAACGGCTTTTACCGCCGAGGTTAGAATGACCCCCATAATGTGCTACTGGTGAACATTAAGCAACTAATATGCGCAGTGGTGAAACACAAAGTCATTGGTCAAACTCCATTATTAGCATCACAGGCTCTTACCCCAGGGGGTCAGAAACTCATCTCAGTGGCAGGCTGGCACACACCAGTCAGTCCTGCACAAAAGGATTGGGTAAAATACAGGGGGCATTTTCTAAGATGCCCTCTGTGTGCATTTTTTAATAAATCCAGCACTGACATCAGTATGGGTTTATTATTCTGAGAAGTTTGATACCAAACTTCCCAGTATTCAGTGTAGCCATTATGGAGCTGTGGAATTCATTTTGACAAACTCCCAGGCCATATACTTAATATGTCCACACGTACTTACAATTTCTAAGAACAGACTTAGACACTCTAGGGGCATTTTGCTCATGCAGCTATGCCCTCACCTGTTGTATAGTGCACCCTGCCTTAGGGCTGTAAGGCCTGCTAGAGGGGTGACTTACCTATGCCACAGGCAGTATTTTGTGTGCATGGCATCCTGAGGGGGATGCTATGTCGACTTTGCCTTTTTCTCCCCACCAACACACACAATCTACAATGGCAGTGTGCATGTGTTAGGTGAGGGGTCCCTTAGGGTGCCACAACACATGCTGCAGCCCTTAGGGACCTTCCCTGGTCACAGGGCCCTTGGTACCAACAGTACCTTTTACAAGGGACTTATCTGTGTGCCAGGGGTGTGCCAATAGTACATTTTTTGTGAAAGAACACTGGTGCTGGTTAGGAGGGTCTCAGCACACTTCTTAATCAAGTCAGCATTAATATCAGGCAAAAAGTGGGGGATAACTGCAACAGGGAGCCATTTTCCTACAATGCTAATCCTGCAAAGCACAGGACTAGCGTAAAAAAAGTATGATGCTAGTCACCCTAACTACCTCCATGGTGCGCTGTATTTTAAATGCAGAGCTATCATGGTGGAATTAGCGGGGCACTATGGGGCGTTAGAAAAGTGGCATTGCACCAGGTGCATCGCCACTTTTCATAAATCTGCCCCAAAGTACCTTGGGCCCAGTGGAAGCAGCGGAAGGACAACTATAAAGAAATCAATAAGTACTTGTCCAATGCTCCATTGAAAGGACAAACACACAAAAACAAGCATTTGTAATGCAATAGGTCTTACATTAGTGAGAGTAGAGCTGTTGGCATTGTAAATGATAATGACAATTTTGCATTTGGGACCTTATAAATATTTAGCCATGCAGCACATTAAACCTTTATCAGAAATAAACTGTATTCCTTCATACACTTGGCATTAGACTGTAATGGTCTGAACAGTCCCCACAGAGTACCACAGTAAAAATAGCATTTGAAAGAAACATGGTCATGTAATCGTATATTCAGCCCCTAGAGGGCATAATAACATAAAAAAGAATGATAAAGGACATAGCAGTGTAACCACATAATCAGCCACTGGAGGGCACAGTGTATTACACATTTTCATGCCTAGCAGGCCTTTTAAATATTTAACCGTGGAGTCAGCGGCACAATGGTACAGTGCCGCAAGTCGTTACTAGATGTCCCAGTAGAGTCAATAGCAGAAGGTGGAGAATCACTGATCTTGGCTAGATGCCCCTGTAGAATCAACAGCAGAAGGTGCAGTACCACTGGTGGTGGCTAGATGTCCTATAGCGTCAATAGCAGAAGGTGCAGAACCACTGGCTGTGGCTAGATTTCCCTGTAGAGTCAACAGCCGAAGGTGCAGTACCACTGGTTGTGGCTAGGTGTCCCTGTGGAGCCAAAAGCACTCAGAGTACAGTGTCATAGAACACTGCCATAATGTCTTCTGACGTCAGAAGCTCCGAATGTCTCCCAAACCCGAAAATGGCTGGAGAAGTATCAGGTCCTCAGTGAAATGGCTGAAAATCTTAGCCGTGCTGTACATTAAACCTTTATCAGAAATAAACTGTATTTGTGCATATATTAAACCATTACCAGAAATAAACTATTTGTGCATTAGCAGAAGGTGCAATACCACTGGTCCTGACTAGATGCCCCTGTGGAGCCAAATGAGCTAGTAGCACCTTCAGCCTTTGAGAACACAGTGCACTACACATTTGCAGGTTGTCGAAATATAATTACAAACAAGGCCCCTATAACACAAACTTCTCTCAACTGTATTAAAACATAATGAAAACCAAAAGCTTAAACTATGAGATAGTTTAAATGTGCATTGAATGGTGGAAGAGGTTATCATTGTTGGGCCCCCTCTAACCTAGTGTGACCTACAAGAAGGCCTGGACAGAAAGAGAACATTGTTCTGAATGTTTTGGTGGTGGTCCTATTGCTTTATGACCATTACAGGCTGAGTTATGGGCAAACATGTGTTGTAAAAGGAATGCCTGCAAAGAATTATGGGATGAGTTTCCCTGACTGCAGTGAATATTTGTGGTATTGGCTGTACAAAACACACACAAGACACAACTACTTGTAATTACTGATTATGTAAAGCAAGGACCAAGTGAAGGGCAAATGCGAAAACAAACCACTCATGTGAACTCAAGTGCTTACTGACAAACATGAGAGACAGAGAATAAAGAAAAATAGTCCCTCCAAACAACAGAAAAACATTCCAGGTGTAATTAAACTGTACTTGGTCGGTGCTCCTTAGCCCAGCACAGGAAGTGGCGATTCGGCTGCCAAACCAGTTAGGAGGCAGCAAAACAAGAGCGACACTGCCTTCAACCTATGGTAAGCGCAGTAGGGAGTAAAGTCCTATACTCCATCCAACAGGTCTTGCTGACAGCGCATGCGTGCTGTCTAGGCTCGACCTAAAAAGAGGAAGTGAACCCTTGACCACTGACCACTGAGAAGCAAGGAAATAAGAGCGACATTGAAGCTAACCAATGATAAGTAATGGGTAGGCTCTAAGCCATTATAAATAGTTTTTTTAGAGTTGAATGTGTGAGAGCGTGCATTAGTAAATGCTTGCTACCTGCTTAATTGGCCAGTGTTGGCGAACGTTCCATCACAATAGTTTCTATGGAGCAGGGACCAACCACAGATTAATTCACCTTAATCAGTGCCCCTCCGCAGCTACGGACGTGACTGAGGTACTATTTCTTCCTCCATCACACCTTTTGTGTCTGCTGCCCTGCTGTGCTTTTTATATGCTTTCCTAGTGAAGTGAACACATAAGGACCTGGAAGGGCCCTTTCCAATTTGAAGAGGTGGAAGAAAACAAAAGCTTTGTGTCGCCTGTTTGAGTGGGCATTCCATTTTACCAGTTACAAATGGTTTTTGACACACTCCCCTGTGTCCCATGAGTACTTTTCATGGACTGAATACATCTGTGGGGAAACATGCTTATTTTGTTGGCTAAATTAAAACATTAAATGAAAATGAGAGAGACTAAGGGCCACATGTACGAAGCTAAAGAATTGCGAGTCGGAAATAGCGACTCATTGCAAATCGCTATTTCCGACTTGCAAAATGGGATGTAGGTAGAAATCGCAATACCATTTTGTGACTTGGTGCGGAGTCGCACTGCAATTTGTGAAATCGCAAATTGCGATATCACAAATTGCACAAGGGTGTGGTCCGGAATCTCAAATTGCGACTGGGTCGCAAATTATGAGCGGGTGCAAAAAAAAAATAGGAGAAAACACACTTCCTGGTTCTGAGTGATGACATCAGAACCAGGAAGTACCCCCCATGGAACAGGGAGGAGTCTACCCATCACAGACAGCAGAGGCACACCCAGCTGAGAGGAACAACTACAGCTATGTCAGCTCAGGACAAGGAGACACCCACTGCAGGGAGGAAGAGGAAACTAAAGTTTTCAGAAAAGGAGCTGGAGGTCCTGACTGATGAGTACTGCCTGCACCATGAGGTCTTGTCCCTGACACACAAAAGAAGAAGATCTGGCAGGACATCCTGAGTAACATCAATGCGATTGGAGTCAGCCATCGCACCATTGATGAGGTCTGCAAAAGGTGGTACGACCTCAGGTCCAGGACCAAAGAAAGGGTGGCAGAGCAGATGAGGGAGGTGTACGGAACTGGAGGAGGACCATTTGCAGTACCACCTCCTACAGCCTTTGAGAGCATGGTGGGACCACTATGGAGCTAGAGGCTGTGGTAGGAATTGGAGACCGGGACAGTTCTGCACTGGGAACATCCAAAAGTAAGTAGTAAAAATCACTTATTTACACCATTCAATGCACCATGCACACAACCACAGTACACAAAAGCATGCATCCTCCAGATTTGCTCTATGCCTATATTGCAACCTACAGAACAATGCATTATGGGCAATGTAGTGCAACTTTTGAGGAACATTTATTTTGATACACCACACACATGAGAGGCACTCACAGTGTATCCCCTGTGTCCCTCAGGTCACCTACAAGTACCCACCAATTACCCTACTGTGAAGGGAGAAGAACCTGCCACCATCACAGCAGACGAGGCAGCCAGTGTAACAGCAGGGCAATGCTTGACCACACCACTTGTCCACCCTGCACGTGAGACCACCGAGGAGACAGATATGGACAATGAGACAGGCAACCTAACACCGGGGCCACAGATGAGTGTGAGTCGGCCACATAGGTCAACTGGGTCTGGGCGGAGACAGCGACGTCAGCAGGTGAGGAGGATGTCACAGGTGAACAATTTCTAGGACTGGAGGCATCCTTTCTGAGCAGTCACTGCCTGCAAAATAACCATGTGCGGTTAATGAACAGGAACCTGCACAGACTGCAACAGACCCTCTCACATGGTTTTGCCAATGTTGACACACAATTCACCACCATGAACAACAACATGGCAAACCTCACCACCTCCATCAATGACCTGGTCAGGGAAATGGTGGCAGATAGGGCCCATGCAAGGCGCAGAGAGCGCAACACTGCTGTCCATTTGGACCAGCTGAGTCAGTCTATTGGCCACCTTGCAACCACTATTACATGCCTGTCAAGGCACACCGTAAAGCTGCAGGTGATGTAGCAAGGGGACTAGGGTGCATCAGTCATGCAGTGGACCTAATAGAGACCACCCAGGCAGCAAGGGGCATTGGCGATACCCCTCAGAATAGTAAGGACATCTCCAGTGTGAGCAGCGTTTCTGCCTCAGATGCATGCATCCTGCGGAGTAGCAGTGCCCACCAAGGATCAGGGAACCAACCAGGATTGGGCCATGGTGGCTGTAGTTGCAGGAGGGTGTGCTTTTGCTAATCTGGGATTTGCCTGAGGCACATGATGTAAATGTGTCAGACATTACATTTTACTTTTTTCTTGCTGTTTAGACGTCAACAGTTCATTATTACACTCCTGACATTGAAGGGATTATTTTTTGTACTGCACAACCTGGCTATGTGTGCCTTACAATTGTGAGTGTTGTCACGGTTGCCACGTACCTGCCAAAGTAGTGAGTTGCAATGTGGTCCCGTCTCTGTCTGCCCATCAATGCAATGCTACCATCCCCAGGCTGTCGGTGTGGTAGCTCTTGCTCCTCATCCTCCAAATCTGTGTTGTCAAGGGTGAGATGTAGCCCATGTCTGGTGGCGATGTTTTTTTTTAAATTAAGATTTTCAAGTAGTCATATCTCACATCTACATTGTAGACCCTTATAGGGTTGCTCTCAATAACATCTTATAAGGAGACGAAGCATGTCAAATACTCTTGTGTACAAATTACAAAATAACCAATTAACATTTCCCCACTCCTGGTCCCTCCCCAACCTTGTCTGGTGGCAATGTTGTGGAGGATGGCACAATTTTGCCACCAACTTGCATGGAGTCTCTGGGCCATACTATCTTTTATGGAGTGCCCCTCCACTTTTGTGCAGGCATCGAAAACATGACTTCAACAAGCCAAAGGTCCTCTCAATGATAGTTCTGGTTCGCCGATGTCCTATGTTGTGGCGCCTCTCATTCAGATTGGCAGTTGTTAGGTATGGGGTGAGTAACCATGGCCTCAGAGCATATGCACTGTCACCTGTGTGACAAAAGAGCAGATATGAGCATAGCTTCACATGGTTATGCAGTGACATGTAATTAAGACATCGGAGTGTACTAGTACACAGTACTTAATAAATATCCTTCGCCAAACTCCCCACGTTCTAGGCATCGGTGTATCCCAATGTGCCTGAATATGTATGCATCATGTGTACTCCCTGGATATTTAGCCACTATGTCAGTAATGACATTATGGACATCACATACCACCTGGATGTTTAGTGAGTGGGTACATTTCCTATTGCGGAACACATATTCCAGATTTGCTGGTGGGCAAATTGGTATATGTGTCCCGTCCACACACCCTATTACATGGGGGAAGTTGGCAATTCTGTAAAAGTCCAACTTTGTGCTCCTAATTTCCTCCTCATTTCTGGACGGTATATGTATCTGGACATGTGTGCGAGTATGGCATCTAAGAACCGTCTAAAGAATCGTGACAGGGCACTTTGGGACACCCAACCAGCAACAGCAATCACCCCCTGGTAGCTACCCGAGGCCAAGAGGTGCAGTGAGCGGAGCACTTGCACATCTGTGGGGATACAGCAGCCGCGCATTGTCTGGCGTTCTAGCTGAGGTTTCAGCAGTTCAATAATCTCTAAGATAACTGTGCTGCTCAGTCTGTATTTATCATAAACCTCAGTTTGTTGAAATAGGGTCTGCCTGGTTCGGTATATCCTCTCCTATCTCTGCCTCCTCCTCCTCTACTGGGCAGCCTGGACTCGCATCCTCCATGCAATCACGTATAGTGTAGCCTTTTGAGAAACCCTGATGCCTTCTGGGTCTCCTTTTATACTTTGGTTCTGGTTACCACCTGTTTAGAATCAGTGCTAATCTGGGTGTGCAAAACGGGCTTTTTGAGACTCCTCGCAATTTGCGACTGCCTTGTGCATTCGGTTTGCAACTCGCAATTTGCGATTTCTTATTTGCGAGTCGTGATTTCAAGTCGCAATTTTTGCGATTCGGTAATTGGTCGCAGCTCTATTTGGGACTCCGAAATGGCATTGAAAATACCATTTTGCTTTTTGCATGGTCGCAAATAGCGCTGCGACCGATTTGCGACTCGCAAAACTTTCCTACATGTGGCCCTACGAGTTCGAAATTGCAACAAAGATCAGTCAATTTACTCCTCTGTAGTTCAGTCAGTTCCAAAAACACACACACAGTACCTCAGTCCTGTAGAACCATTTGTGGCTGGTAACCTGGATGTTCCATTAAGGTCAATAACAGTTTTAGATTTAGTTTTTTTTGTGGGAGGGGCAGTCCCACAAGCTTTTGTCCCACAAGCTTTCATCCCAATACACATTTTCATTTTTTATTTTACATGTGCTGATAACCTTGTCCAAGAGAGCCGTAACTAGCAAAATGCTTTGAAGATTTCTTTTAAAATTCTGATATTTTGACAGCAAAAGAGGCTGCCGAGCTGTCATATAGCCGAGCAGTAACTCCGAGCAGCAGGCAAGCATCTCTGCACATTTGCATTTAAGCGCAGAAGATATACCTGTGGACCACTGAGGTTTCATGTCACCACTCTCCCCACCCTCTCATCATAATCCCAGATCCCTCTAAAATCACTCAAGGTGCACAATTTGCAGATTAAGTGGCATATTTATACTCTGTTTGCGCTGAAATAGCGTCATTTTTTTAATGCTATTTCAGCACAAACTTAACTCCATATTTATATTTTGACGCTAGACCCGCCTAGCGTCACAATATTGGAGTTAAAGTCATTTTTTCCCTGCAGAAAACTACCTTGAGTTAATGAGATGCAAGGTAGGCGTTCCAGGACAAAAAATGACTATAAGGCCCATGCGCCTTCTTTATCCTCCCATGCAAAAATGGTGCACGGGAGGGAGGCAGGCCTAAATAATGGCACTAAGTCATGCCTGGTTCAGGGCAGGTGATCTGGGGGCCTCTTCCCATGGTGGAACACCGTGGAATAAGTCCACAGGTGCCCTCCACACCCCCACGCACACCAGAGGGTCAGCGGAGGATGGGGGACCCCATTTCAGGTAAGTATAGGTAAGTATTTTTGGCCTGAAATGGGCCCCAATACATGGCACTGGGTGCAATGGCCATGCCAAGAGGACCCTGGCCCCCTGTGCTGCCCACTGGGGTGGTGGGCATGACTCCTGTCTTTTATAAGACAGGAGTCTTGTGGTATGGTAGGTTTTGAGTCAAGAAATGATGCTAGGCTCGTTACAGTCATCTTTTTTTACTCTTACCAGCCTAACGCCATGTTTTGGTGCAAAACCCCCTTCTCTCCTACTGCCACCCCCACCTGGATAACATCATTCTCCATGACGTAAGCCCACCGTTTGCGCTGGACTGCGACATTCCATAAATAAGAAGCCCGACTGGTGTCTTGGAATATCGCTAGGCGGCAGTATACTTTTTGATGCTAAACTGCGTTTAGCATCAAAAAGTATAAATCAGGGACTAAATATGCCATGTATTCTTGCATCCACATCAGCACTTTTATGAGTCTGCTAAGCTTCATGTACTAAGATCTATCTCTGAAGAGCAAGAGCCATTGCGGGGAATAGTGCCTGGAGTCGGCAGCGCTTGGAGATAAGCCATGTTATGTGTACAAATAGCTCAAAGGAGTATTGTTTTCAATGGGCTGCCACTTATTAAAGGTGGGCTGGGGCTACATGTATGAAAGGAGATGTGAGCCAGTGATTACACTGCGTGAAATAAGCAGATGCGCTGGTTTCTGGGCAAGCCTTCTTAAGTCTATTAAACAGTGTGGTCTTGGGCATATGACTTTTTTCCATGTGCACTACGTTTTTGCATTGCAGACTTTGGCGTGCATATGTCCCGTAGGGGTTATAAAAAATCTTGACCATTCACTTAGTCAGGATAGATTTTTGAGAAATATCATCATTAATATTGCATAGAAACAGCCACCAACGCACATGCACAACAGAGTACATAACCCGATTTTCAACAGTTAGCAAGGGCTCTTTTCACTACTGCATTTGCAAGCTGCCTTCATGTTTTGCTCACACTTTTTCTGATTGCTGTGCAGAGAGTTACTTGGACTATGTTGGTGCAACAATCCAATTCCAAACAACTTATATGACTGCCAAGCATGATGCATCGAACAGTGAACCAAGCACTTCTTGCTCAGGTGTGTGCAGGGAGTGACCGTTTATGTTGTGATTGAGCCGGTGCATCTTAGTTTTCCCTATCCCCGGTTACATTCTCAGTGCACCCGATGTTTTATTTGCAGTGTACCGGTGTGCCTGCGTCTAGGCTGTGCCCCACCGCTATCTCAAGCATCTCCAAGCAGGTGTGCAATGCCCATTGGGCTAAAAGGGACTCAGCCCTCCCAGTCCTGTAGCCCGGGCTGCTGCTGATTCCAGGACGGAGGATTCTTTTAGTTAAAGTGGGCACTGACCTAGTGTACTTCGCAGGCCATCCAAACATTTTTTAAAAGTGGAGAAGGCTTTGTTATTAGGTCGAGCGCGCAAGCCTTTTGACCTGTTGTAAGTGTTGTGGGCTTTTAACCACGCTCATCTCACGCCCATCACTTTCACTCGTTCGTGAGTTTGCTTTCCAAAAATCACTCAATGTCATTGGTACGTTTGTCCCGCCTTGAGGCTGTTTTTGCCACGCCTTGCATACTGCCCCATTACATGGATTATTGCACAATCGCCGACTTCAGCATGGGTAAACTATTTTTTTTCTTTTGTCCGTCCCGTTCCAGCTGCATGGCGTCCATGGTGCTCACAGCACGAACACTCACAATAGCGTGAACTTGATCAGTGGTATTGAAGCGTTGGTCACATTGTTCACAATTGCATAATCAGAGTCATTTCTTGTGACTCTCCCCTTAAAACACTTGAAATTGGTGAATTCTTCACATGAAACAAAAATCCACAAAGCGAAAGTGGCTCTCCCGGCACGGCGAGAGAGCCATTACTACAATATTTACTGCACTCGGGAAACTCGCCACATAATGCTTTGCAGGGCATTACTTTGACAAAACATTTTTCTGTCTAAATCACCTCTGAGTCCTCACACTAGGTTAGTGGGTACCCCAAAATAATAACCCCTCCCAACATTCAGGGGCTCATTAGGACTTTGGCGGGCGTCAGAGGCCGCCCGCCAAAGTCCTGCGTCCGGATGACTGCCTATGCGGCCATCCCTTCGCGGGCCCTATTACGAGTTTCCCGCTGGGAAACTCACCACAACATTGACGCCGGCTCGTAATCGAGTGGGCGGCAATGTTGCAGTGAATCGGGTATGAAAGCACCCGTTGCGATTTTCACTGCTCATAATTCAGGCAGTGAAAAGCGTGACAAGGCTGTCCATGGGGGCCTCCGACGCCCCCTTTCCGCCAGCCTTTGCATGGCGGTCCAGCCGCCATGCAAAGGCTGGTGGAAAGGGGCCTCATAATCCGGAGGGCGGATTATGATCACCAAGACTGGCAGACTGTCGACTGGCCGCAACCTGGCACTGCCGGCGGTCGGATCGTAGTGGCTCCACCACGGTCGTAATGTGGCAGTTAGACCGCCACTATGGCAGTGGTCCGACCGCCACTTCGTAAGGAGGAGGGCCTCAGTATCTTTTAAGTGCTGTCATGGCTGGAACCTTTGTTTTATAGCTGAGAGTAGCTTGTGTTTTAAGGGCATTGTTTGTAATGTCATTGCTATAAGCCTGGTCCCCCTAAAAATGTGTAATGTACTAAATCCTCTAGGGGCTAAATATGTGGTTACACTACATTACTTAATGCCATTTACTGTTTGTGTGGTTAACTATATAGTTATATGACTTCGGCCCTGATTATTACAATGGCGGTAAAAACTGCCTACTGCCGCGGTGACGGCCGCCATCAGACCGTCACCGTGGCTACCATCCATCTGCCATATTATGATCACTGCCAGACTTCTGCCACAAGAAGGGTGGAAATCCAGCAGTGATCATACTGGCGGACGGTGGTAAGCTGGCGCTGCTATCATCAACACCGCCACACCAGTAGAACGCTGCCAGCCGTATCATGACCTGTGATACGGCCTGACGGTGTTCTGCTGGCGGGGCGCTGCTGGCGGTAGCAGTGTCCCTTCTCGTTCCCTGCCAGAAGACCTCCTCGACAAAGGTAAGTCGGGCTTCCAAAAGGGGAGGGGGTTGAGAGGGTGGGGATGTGTGTGTGTGTCAGAGTGTGTGCGTGCGTGTGTGAATGGGTCTGTGTGTGTTGTGTTGTTTCCTTCGTAATATGCGTTTGAGTTAATGCGTGTAAGAATGAGGAAGTGAGTGTGTGTCTGCATGTCAGTGTGATTGTGTGAAAGAATGTGTGCAAGCATGTCTGGAAGTATGCGTGTGTGAATGCGTGCATGCCAGTGTGAGTGATTGGGTGTATGCGTGGTGCGTATCTGTGGGTGTGTGCGTGTATGGGGGTTGGGAGGTGAGTGAGAGGATCGGAGGGGGGCGTCAGGTGTGAGTTTTGGGGGGGCTGCCTACCGGTGACAGGGAAGGAATTCCCTGTCAACAGAAGGCCCTACCGCCATGGTTTTTGTGGCGTTGCTATCACCACAAAAACCATGGTGGTAGGCAGGCTCATAACGCAGCCGGCAGTACTATGCCAGCCACCGGGCTGGAGATTGAAATCTCCGGCGGCTGATACCGCCATGGCAGTCTGAGTGGAGAAGTGCTGAGTTGGCTGCAGCCAACCTGCCATTCTCATAATGTGGTGGCACTACCGCCACATTTCCACTTACCCCGGGGGTCATAATGACCCCCTAAGATATTTGTGGCACACTGAAACTTGCCCCATAATGCTTTCAGTGCATTACTTTGACAAATTTTTTTGCTCATAACTCAGCCTGTGGTGCTCAGAGGACAATGAGACCACTACCGAAATGTCAACACAACGTGCTCTTTCTGGTTACATCACTATGTTAGCCCCCACCACAATTCATTATCATTTTAAGCTTTCTTGTGGCTGGAACAATTGTTTTACAGCTGAGAGAAGTTATGTTTTATTGGCCTTGTTTGTAATATCATTACAATAGACCTGCTATCCTTCAGAATGTGTAATGCATTATGTTCTTTAGGGGCTAAATATATGGTTACACTGCATTATTTTCTCCAGCTTTTTCATTGGGTTATGTCCTTCAGGGGCTAACAATTTGGTTACATTACCATGTTTCTTACAAATTATATTTTGTTATGGTGTTTTGAGCTTTAGAGTCTAATGCCAAAAGTTTATTTCTGAGAAAGTTTTATGTGATAATTGTATATTTGTTAATAATCTCTCGTTATTACAGTTATAACCATGATTCAGGCCAACTTAACATCCTTCACTACGACTGTTTGAACACTCTTGATATGTTTGTGTGACCCTTCTAGTTTATTTCTCCTCTGTGTCTGTCTTGTGTCTTTTTTGTTGAATTGTGTTAGCCAGCCAGCAACTCTGATGGTGGGGTGGTGAAAGTGGTATTCTTTTGGAATTAGCAGGACAGATTTAAATTAGGATGCTAAATAGCAACATTTTCATTTTTTGCTGCAGATAGAGGTAGAAGGTAAATAGAAGTGCTGTAGTTATATGCAGGGCCACTGAAATTATATGCCAGGAAAAGATGAAATTATGAAGCAGTGTTGACCAGTTTATATGGCAAGAAAAGTCCAGTTATGAATTTACAATGCCAATAGCTCTAACCCAAGAAAATATGAGACCTATTGCCTTGCAAATGCTTGTTCTAATTTCTTCTTGTGCCACATGCAGTCTCTCTCTTTCTTCACTCCACTTGCAAGGCGTCAAAGTCTTGGGACATGTAAATGGGGATAAAATGTTACATTAGCATATCTATCATGTAAAAGATTAACTTCTAAAAAGGTGAGATAACTATCTTTTATTTAAAATGTAATTGAGCTAGAGAGTTCTGTTGTCCATATTGTAGCACTTTCCCAATGCTTATGAAGCCCAAGACGCTTTTACATCAGAAACTACTTAAGAAGGATTTTGCATTCCTAATAAAAGTAAAATAAATGTACATAACTTTAAAAGATAAATGTAGTTGGACTTGTTTTTCTTAGTGCCTTGAAATCATTCCTAACATAAAGCACTAATTAAATAGAATCTTGAATAAAATCATTGCATTCTGTCATGAGGTTCTATCAATGATTTTAATTAATGGCCTATGCTGTCAGCCCATCGATTGTTCTAAAGTGCAGTAGCTTTGGGTGAATGTGAAGTATATGTGGTATTTTCCTTCCTCTGAAGCTGCTTTGTGGGTAATTGGTTAAACCTACGTGTTCTTTCACTATTTGAATCTAAGTCTTTGAACCTTTGAAAGATAGAACCCTTCATCTCACAATAAAACATTCCAAACATCGGACACAGTGCAGTCACACACTTCTATTCATCCATGCATACATTAGAATCAGTCAAGAGCACATTTCGGGCCAGATGAAGGTAGGGAAAAAATAGCGATTTGGAAATTGTGATTCAATGCAAATCGCAATTTCCGACTCGCAAAATGGGATCCAAGAAAACAGTGCAACACCAATTTGCAACTCGCAAATGATGTTGCACCGCATTTTGCAAGTTCACTTCTAGCGAGGTTGCTTTTTGGGACCCCGCTAAAAGCAAGTTCGCAATTTGCGAGTCGGGTGTCGCAAATTGCAAATGGCCCGCAAATTGCCTGCAGGTGCAGCATAACAGTTGGGAAATACACTTCCTGGCTCTTGGTGATGACATCAGAACCAGGAAGTCATCAAATACACCTAGGAGGAGGGAGGACCACACCCTTTCCAAACTGCAGTGCAACACCCAGGAGAGAGGACCTGCTGCTACTATGGAGGAAACAGGCAGTGCTGGGAGAAGAAGAAAACTTAAGTTTTCTGGCAAAGAACTGGAGGTGCTCACTGAGGAATGCTACCAGCACCATGACAAACTGTTTGGGAAGGCAGCCCTGAGTGTCCCAGACACAGAAAAAAAGAAAATTTGGCTGCAAATCCAGGACCGGATTAATGCCATAGGGGTGAGCCACCGCACCCTGGAGGAAATAAAGAAACGGTGGTATGACCTGCGCTCTAGGACAAAGGAGAGGGTAGCAGAGCGGCTCAGAGAAATGAGGGGCAACGGAGGAGGCCCGTCCACCGTCCCACCACCCACAGCCATGGAAGCAATGGTGGAGAAGACCCTGAAGCCTGATGCCGTTTCTGGAATGGGAGAAGTGGACAGTTCTGCGCCAGGGACATCCAAAAGTGAGTGCCATGAGATATGCATTCACACCTACAAATGCAGTATCCACACTCTCCCAGTACACAGCAGCAGGCACAACCAGGCTAACTCCATTCCAGTCTAGCAACCACTAGAATGGTGCATTATGGGTAATGTAGTACAGTAGTCAGCATATAGGCAAATGTTTATTATGAGGCATACAACAGATGTGAGAGACTGACAGTGTATTCCCTATGTCCCATAGGTCTCCCACACAACACCCCCAGCAGCGACAACATGCAGGGAGGAGACAATAGGCCAGAGACAGTGCAGGAGGCTACAGCAGAAATTCCTGGGCCCAGCAGGACACCACCACAGTCCCCTCAGGAACAAGAGCAGGAATGGGGGAAGCTCACACGACCCCTGGCCCCAGCCCCACAGCAAGTCGTCCGGAGCCAGCAGCACGACAAAGGCGCAGACATAGACGCCGAGTTCTGGCGGTGCCCCAGGAGGAGATAGGGGAGGCAGCAATGTCAGGAGTAGAGGCATCCCTCCTTAACGGTCAGCGCCTGCAAAACAAACAATTGCAGTCAATATCAAGTGCATTGCACAGAATGGAGAGCAACATGACCACTGACCTGGCTGAAGTGAACACGCAGTTCACTAGACTGAATGATAATGTGGGGGATCTCACCCAGGCCACCCGCCAACTTGTGACGGAACTGGTGTCAGACAGACGCAGCACAAGGCGCAGGGAGCGCCACACTGTGGCACGCTTCGACCGCATGGCAGCGTCAATTGGGCGGCTTGCAACAAACACTACTGGCCTGTCTAGATGGACCGTGAGTCTACAGGAGGAACTTGGCCACTTTGCGGGGATGTGGCACCTGGACTTGGCCGCATCAGCCACGCAGTGGACTTGTTGGAAGCTAGGCAGGTGGCAAGGGGCACAAGTGAGACCCCTCAGGACAGTGAGGAGGGGTTCACAATCAGCAGTGTGTCTGCAAGTGACTCCCGTGTGCTGAGGAGTGCAAGTGCACGGCAGGGGTAAGCTGACCCACCTGGGATGAGCCATGCTGGGTGCACAAAGAGGAGGGTGTAGGCCATCAGACAGCATGACTCATGAGGCACATGATGTCAATGTGTCCTCATTACGTTTGGACATGTACAGACCTTAACGGACAGCATTTTTCCTTCATCATTTAGTTCACAAATAAAAAGGTTTTGTTTGTTCCACTACACAACTGGGCTCTGTTTGTGTGACATCAGTGAGTGTGGTGACAGTTGCCACGTACCTGCCAAAGTATTGGGTTGCAATGTGGTCCCGTCTCTGTCTGCCTTGATTTGCAATGCTTCTATCCCCAGGCTGTCGATGTCGTAGCTCTTGCTCCTCATCCTCCGAATCTGTGTCTTCAGGGGTGAGATGTCGCCCACGTCTGGTGGCAATGTTGTGTGGGATTGCACATGCGCAACAATCTTGAATGCTGTCACTGGGGCATACTGGAGCGCACCTCCGCTTTTGTGGAGGCATCTGAATCTTGCCTTTAACAGTCCAAAGGTCCTCTTGATGACAGTTCTGGTCCGCCGATGGGCACTGTTATATCGCCTCTCATTCTCATTGCCAGGTGTTAGGTACACGGTAAGTATCCATGGTCTTAGCGCATATGCACTGTCACCTGTTTGGCAAAAATAAGCAATGCTAGCAGGGCATGGATGGTTTCTACAGTGACCTGTATGTATGGCTTCAGGGTGTATTCACCAATACCTAATAGATATCCGTCTCCAAACTCCCCACGTTCTAGGCGTTGGTGTATCCCACTGTGCCTGAATATGTATGAGTCATGTGTACTCCCTGGAAATTTAGCTACAATGTCAGTGATGACATTATGGGCATCGCATACCACCTGGATGTTTAGTGAGTGGGTACATTTCGTATTGCGGAACACATATTCCAGATTTGCAGGAGGGCAGATTTGTATATGTGTCCCGTCCACACACCCTATTACATGGAGGAAGTTGGCAATTCTGTAGAAGTCCAACTTAGTGCTGTTAATTTCTGCCTCATTCCTGTGTAGGTATATGTATCTGGACATGTGTGTGAGTATGGCATCTAGAAAACATCGGAAGAATCGTGAGAGTGAACTTTGGGATACCCCACCTGCCACAGCAATCGCCCCCTGATAGCTACCCGAGGCCAAGAGGTGCAGCGAGCATAGCACTTGCACATGTGTGGGGATGGCGCTGCCGCGCATTGCCTGTCGTTGAAGCTGCGGATTGAGCAGTTCATTAATTCTAATATTGCTACACTGCTCAGTCTATATTTGTCATAGATCTCCTCCTCAGTTTGTTGGAAAAGTGTCTGCCTGGTTCAGTATATTCTCTCCTGTCTCTGGCTCCTCCTCCTCTGCTGGGTGGCGTGGACTCTCCTCCTCCATGCTATCACATACAGTTCAGCCATTTTGAGTAACCCAGATGCCTTCTGGGTCTCCTTTTATACTTTGGTTCTGGTTACCACCTGCTCTGACTTAGTGGTAATTTGGGTGTGCAAAATGGGCTTTTTGCGACTATTTACAATTTGCTAATGGCTTTTTCATATGGTTTGCAACTCGCGAATTGCGACTTCCTCTTTGCGGGTCGCACAATGAGGTCGCTATTTTTTGCGAGTCGGTAATGGCTCGCATCGCAATTTGCACTTCGGAAATGGGATTTTTGTATCCCATTTCGGATTTTGCGAAGTCGCAAATTGCGAATCGGGCCATTTGCAACTCGCAAAACTTTGCTACATCTGGCCCTTCATTCCTTTTCACTTCATATTCATACATAACACCAGCAACATGGCAAAAGCACAACCCTGATCATCATGCACAACATATATGCAAACTTTGAGGCTACGTGACAAACATGCTCTATCCATAGCACTCTCACAGCGCAGCAAACTTCAGCGGCTCGTAAAGAAAGTTAAGCCTCATATAAATAAAATTAAAGTGCAGTACAATATACTTGAACTCTACAGAATTTACCATTAAAAAGCAGTACAATATACTCAAGCTCTACAGCACTATAGGGATATAATAATCGCAACATAGAGACAGACAAATCTCTCTTAACATAAACAATCCCTGCTTCCTACAACTTTACAGACTTTATACTCAAGCCGCGATTCCAAGTTGTGTTTTTCATTTTGATCACATCTCATATGGAAGTCTGTGCACCCATCAGATTCTGAATTCTGTATCTATCACCTTACTCCACCATGTCCTCTTGACAAATGTCACCAAGAAGAAACATGCACAAATGACTTACGGGAAAATGCTCATAAATAAGGGCCAGATGTAGCAAAGGTTTTTACCCATTCTGTGTCTATGGGAAAAAGAGTTCATACAGATGGCCCTAAGTGCTAAACATGCAGTACTTGGTGCAGTAAATGCTGATTCCACATGTCATTCTGAGGTGGGGAACACAGCAAATTACATCAGCTAAGAAATAAACACACCAGGGAAGCAGTCCTTGCCAGGTGCTGTAAGTATCTCTCAAATTCTGCACAACTCTGATTCAGGGTTTGATTGATAGATAGATAGATAGATAGATAGACAGACAGACAGACAGACAGACAGATAGATAGATAGATAGATAGATAGATACTGTAACCCCCTGAAATTCTTAAGTTTTGGTTAGGACCACAATCCATAACTTGTGCAACAGCTATGAAAACAATAATTCGAACAACAAACATCCATAAAATGTCTGGGGCTCTTGCTGATGGTTGTTCTGCAAACCTGGTGACAACATTGAAATTTTTATATAAATAAATAACACTGGGGTTTCCTTTGGAGCCCTCTACTTGAGGCATCGGGCCAGAGGATGCTGCCCCTACCACTTATAAGCCTTGTTGTTTTTTCCTCAAGAGGCCAGGACTAACTCCCTGTAATGATAGCTGCAATATTTTTGTTCAAATTGCAGTCAGAGAGCTTTGGGTCCGCGAACCCAGCTTTGGGATTACAGGGCCAGAATTAACAATGGGAGAAAAAGCTTCTTGTCCAACTGATTTTTTTTTCGGGTGGGGGGAAATCTTTCGGATATTTCGTGAACCAGGTTCATAGACCATCTAACAGTCGAGATAAGTTAATCCTGCAAAGCTTGACTTGACAGAACGGCCCAATTTAAGGCCTACAAAACCCCTTTTCTAAGGCTAATTTCTCAAAAACATCCGAATGGATTTACATAAAGCAAGGAAAGGTATTTCTTGAGTAAAGTTCTATTGTCCTGCCACTTTTGGTGTAGTTACATTCACCTAGTTTTTTATCTTGTGAACAGCTTCCTGTGAGAATCAAAATGGGATACATCACTATTTTTATTTTTTTTGACCCCGTCCCCATTTGTTTTGTCCCCCGTTTATGAATCAGCATAAAATTTGCCCTGCCGAGCCACAATGGATAAGGGTTTTTCTTTTTAAAGTTTAAAGACTCTTGAGAGCTGCAGCAGATTTCATATTACAAAAGCTTTACACTTGAAACAACTCTCTTATTGTCCAGAGGACTCTCCAATGTGATTTTACTTTACAGAACAAATGTAAGCCCTTGCATCCTGGTTTTGGTTCATTAACACAAATAAAGATGTGAACATCATGCACTAGATTCACAATCTATGGCAGAAGCTTGTTCTAGAGAAAATGACACACACTTTGGCACAGAAAAATAGGTAATGTTTTAAGATCTGAAATCCTTTGGTTTAATACCTATCTGAGATGAAGCACTTGGGCATTATCCCCATGATCACAAAGAAAGCACTTAATGTAGTTGTTTGAAGAAAGGACATAGGCTATTGCTGCATTGAACATTGTGTGTTGGAGAGGATTAGGTTGTTACTTCATGTATGGTAAACATGGACAATGCCATGACTGTGTATGGGGTAGGTTGTTGAGGAAAATGTAGGTAGGGATGTTAATCTAGGTCATACTCTACATTGCAAGTATGTGTGAATATATTAATGAAAAGAAGTGTGGCTAGAGGGATTTAATGTGCCAATTGATGTTTTTTTTCATATTAAAACTATAAAAGGAGGAAAAGGAGGTATGTATCTTATAGGCCTCTCACAAGACATCAAGTTGGTGGATATGGTCACTTGTGTTATATCTCCTAATTGTGGCAATAACTGGAGTTTACCTTTTACACTGGTTTTATGTTGCCCATTGATACACCCTGGCTGCGGCATAGGTTGATAATTACAGTTGAGCAGAAGTTCAATCTCGAAGTTCATCTCTTGCTCATAATATCTCTGGAATATGGGTTAGTATAGGTTGACAGCAGAATAATGGAATCCTGGAATCAGAGGAAATGTTAGCAAACTATAAATGGCTTTATTTTGCAAACTGTGAGAAATTGATTGAAAACCAATTGATTAGCAAAACCAGCCCTAATATATTGCCTTGAAGACTATTCAGAAATGGCTATGTTGAGAATTGTTGAAATTGTGACACTTCCCTATAGCCCCCCTCACCCTGGAACATATGTGTATTGAAGATATACATATAACTGTGTTTCCATTTTTCTCCTTTGTTGTGTTGTGTTATATGGATTTGTAGAGTGCACTATCACTTGGGAGGGACACTAAGCAGGTGAGAGTCTAGCCTTGCCTAGGATGGGAAGGGGTATTCGAAGAGCCAGGCCTTTACCTTGTTGCAGAACTCAGAAGAGGAGGGTGTAGAAAAAGGCTGGCCTCTGAATCCATTTCTGTTTATGCGTGGGATGTGTGCAAGTGGGCGTCTAGTTGACAGGAGGTGTCTGGAGGGTTTTTGGAAGGAGATGCAACTGTCCAGGTAGGCAGGGTTGATGTTGTGCAGTGACATGAAAGTATGAGTGAGGAGTTTGAACTGACCATGTTTGTAAATCAGGAGCGAGTGGAGCTCCATGATGTGTGGTGTGATGTGGGTTCTGTGTGGGAGGTTGAGGGTGAGTCTGGCTACCACGTTTTGGATACTTTGAAACCTTCTGGTGAGTTGCTTGCCGATTCCTGCATAGAGAGTGTTCCCATTGTCTAGCTCGATGGTGACTAGTGCGTGTGAGACAGTCTTTCAGGTGTTGCTATGGAGCCGTTGTGAGAAAGTAGCCTCTTTCTAGCCTTGTTACCCCCACTTTTGGCCTGTTTGTGAGTGTATGTCAGGGTGTTTTCACTGTCTCACTGGGATCCTGCCAGCCAGGGCCCAGTGCTCATAGTGAAAACCCTATGTTTTCAGTATGTTTGTTATGTGTCACTGGGACCCTGCTAGTCAGGACCCCAGTGCTCATAAGTTTGTGGCCTATATGTGTGTGTTCCCTGTGTAGTGCCTAACTGTCTCACTGAGGCTCTGCTAACCAGAACCTCAGTGGTTATGCTCTCTCATTTCTTTCCAAATTGTCACTAACAGGCTAGTGACCATTTTTACCAATTTACATTGGCTTACTGGAACACCCTTATAATTCCCTAGTATATGGTACTGAGGTACCCAGGGTATTGGGGTTCCAGGAGATCCCTATGGGCTGCAGCATTTCTTTTGCCACCCATAGGGAGCTCTGACAATTCTTACACAGGCCTGCCACTGCAGCCTGAGTGAAATAACGTCCACGTTATTTCACAGCCATTTTACACTGCACTTAAGTAACTTATAAGTCACCTATATGTCTAACCTTTACCTGGTAAAGGTTAGGTGCAAAGTTACTTAGTGTGAGGGCACCCTGGCACTAGCCAAGGTGCCCCCACATTGTTCAGAGCCAATTCCCTGAACTTTGTGAGTGCGGGGACACCATTACACGCGTGCACTACATATAGGTCACTACCTATATGTAGCTTCACAATGGTAACTCCGAATATGGCCATGTAACATGTCTATGATCATGGAATTGCCCCCCCTATGCCATCCTGGCATAGTTGGCACAATCCCATGATCCCAGTGGTCTGTAGCACAGACCCTGGTACTGCCAAACTGCCCTTCCTGGGGTTTCACTGCAGCTGCTGCTGCTGCCAACCCCTCAGACAGGCATCTGCCCTCCTGGGGTCCAGCCAGGCCTGACCCAGGATGGCAGAACAAAGGACTTCCTCTGAGAGAGGGTGTTACACCCTCTCCCTTTGGAAAATGGTGTGAAGGCAGGGGAGAAGTAGCCTCCCCCAGCCTCTGGAAATGCTTTCTTGGGCACAGATGTGCCCAATTCTGCATAAGCCAGTCTACACCGGTTCAGGGACCCCTTAGCCCCTGCTCTGGCGCGAAACTGGACAAAGGAAAGGGGAGTGACCACTCCCCTGACCTGCACCTCCCCTGGGAGGTGTCCAGAGCTCCTCCAGTGTGCTCCAGACCTCTGCCATCTTAGAAACAGAGGTGTTGCTGGCACACTGGACTGCTCTGAGTGGCCAGTGCCACCAGGTGACATCAGAGACTCCTGCTGATAGGCTCCTTCAGGTGTTAGTAGCCTATCCTCTCTCCTAAGTAGCCAAACCCTCTTTTCTGGCTATTTAGGGTCTCTGTCTCTGGGGAAACTTTAGATAACGAATGCATGAGCTCAGCCGAGTTCCTCTGCATCTCTCTCTTCACCTTCTGATAAGGAATCGACTGCTGACCGCGCTGGAAGCCTGCAAAACTGCAACATAGTAGCAAAGACGACTACTGCAACTCTGTAACGCTGATCCTGCCGCCTTCTCGACTGTTTTCCTGCTTGTGCATGATGTGGGGGTAGCCTGCCTCCTCTCTGCACCAGAAGCTCCGAAGAAATCTCCCGTGGGTCGACGGAATCTTCCCCCTGCAACCGCAGGCACCAAAAAGCTGCATTACCGGTCCCTTGGGTCTCCTCTCAGCACGACGAGCGAGGTCCCTCGAATCCAGCGACTCTGTCCAAGTGACCCCCACAGTCCAGTGACTCTTCAGTCCAAGTTTGGTGGAGGTAAGTCCTTGCCTCACCTTGCTGGGCTGCATTGCTGGGAACCGCGACTTTTGCAGCTACTCCGGCCCCTGTGCACTTCCGGCAGAAATCCTGTGTGCACAGCCAAGCCTGGGTCCACGGCACTCTAACCTGCATTGCACGACTTTCTAAGTTGGTCTCCGGCGATGTGGGACTCCTTTGTGCAACTTCGGCGAGCACCGTTTCACGCATCCTCGTAGTGCCTGTTTCTGGCACTTCTCCGGGTGCTACCTGCTTCAGAGAGGGCTCCTTGTCTTTCTCGACGTCCCTTCTCTCTCCTGGTCCAATTTACGACCTCCTGGTCCCTCCAGGGCCACAGCAGCGTCCAAAAACGCTAACCAAATGATTTGCAGCTAGCAAGGCTTGTTGGCATTCTTTCGGCGGGAAAACACTTCTGCACGACTCTCCACGGCGAGAGGGATCCGTCCACCAAAGGGGAAGTCTCTAGCCCTTTTCGTTCCTGCAGAAACCTCAGCTTCTTCTGTCCAGTAGAAGCTTCTTTGCACCCGCAGCTGGCATTTCCTGGGCATCTGCCCATCTCCGACTTGCTTGTGACTTTTGGACTTGGTCCCCTTGTTCCACAGGTACTCTAGATTGGAAATCCACAGTTGTTGCATTGCTGGTTTGTGTCTTTCCTGCATTATTCCTCTAACACGACTTCTTTGTCCTTAGGTGAACTGTAGTGCACTTTGCACTCACTTTTCAGGGTCTTGGGGAGGGTTATTTTTCTAACTCTCACTATTTTCTAATAGTCCCAGCGACCCTCTACAAGGTCACATAGGTTTGGGGTCCATTCGTGGTTCACATTCCACTTTTGGAGTATATGGTTTGTGTTGCCCCTATCCCTATGTTTCCCCATTGCATCCTATTGTAACTATACATTGTTTGCACTGTTTTCTAAGACTATACTGCATATTTTTGCTATTGTGTATATATATCTTGTGTATATTTCCTATCCTCTCACTGAGGGTACACTCTAAGATACTTTGGCATATTGTCATAAAAATAAAGTACCTTTATTTTTAGTATAACTGTGTATTGTGTTTTCTTATGATATTGTGCATATGACACTAAGTGGTACTGTAGTAGCTTCACACGTCTCCTAGTTCAGCCTAAGCTGCTCTGCTAAGCTACCATTATCTATCAGCCTAAGCTGCTAGACACCCTATACACTAATAAGGGATAACTGGGCCTGGTGCAAGGTGCAAGTACCCCTTGGTACTCACTACAAGCCAGTCCAGCCTCCTACATTGGAAGCAGCGACGGGATAAGTGCTTTGAGACTACTTACCACTCTTGTCATTGTACTTTTCATAAGGGAAAAATATACAAAACAAGGTCAGTGTATATACACATAGCCAAAAAGTTTTGCATTTCCTCTTTTCACTCTTTTCTAAGTGCTGAAAAGTACTTCTAACTTTCTAAAAAGTTCTAAAAAGTTTAAAAAGTTTTTTTTCTCTGTCTTTCTAAAACCTCTGACAAACTTTTTATCTTTTACTATCACTTTAACTCTCTCTAAAAATGTCTGGCACAGGCCAAAATGTTGATCTGTCCAAACTTGCATATGATCACCTTAGCTGGAAAGGAGCAAGGAGTCTCTGCATAGAGAGAGGTTTGAGTGTAGGGAAGAATCCTTCCTTAGAACTGTTAATTAACATGCTTAGAGTACAGGATAAGGCCATAAGTGCCCAATCTGTTGAAAAAGTAGCTAATGGTTCTCAATCTGATCCAGGGACTCCCCCAGGAAAAGATCCAGGAAAGAAAGTTCCTAGCCTGCCCATTACTAGACAGTCTAGCATAGTTGGTAATGATGGAGAGCCTCACCATAGAAATAGTGTTGTCTCACATCATAGCAAAAGCATTTATTCTCACCATACTGGTAGTGATGTTTCTGTTAGCCAAGCTGTTAGGGTGGCTTCTGTAAGGGACAGGTCTCCTTCTGCTCATTCTTCTGTGTCTAAGAATGTCCCTCCCACCAACCCTGATGACAGAATGTTAGAGAGGGAACTCAATAAGTTGAGGGTGGAACAAACCAGACTGAAGCTTAAAAAGCAACAGCTGGATTTGGATAGACAGTCTTTTGAACTAGAGAAAGAAAGACAGAAGTTGGGTTTAGATACCCATGGTGGCAGCAGCAGTATTCCCCATAGTCATCCTGCAAAAGAGCATGATTCCAGGAATCTGCATAAGATAGTTCCCCCTTATAAGGAGGGGGATGACATTAACAAGTGGTTTGCTGCACTTGAGAGGGCCTGTGTTGTACAGGATGTCCCTCAAAGGCAGTGGGCTGCTATCCTATGGCTATCATTTAGTGGAAAAGGTAGGGATAGGCTCCTTACTGTGAACGAAAATGATGCTAATAATTTTACAGTTCTTAAGAATGCACTCCTGGATGGTTATGGCTTAACCACTGAACAATACAGGATAAAGTTCAGAGAGACCAAAAAGGAGTCTTCACAAGACTGGGTTGATTTCATTGACCATTCAGTGAAGGCCTTGGAGGGGTGGTTACATGGCAGTAAAGTTACTGATTATGACAGCCTGTATAACACAATCCTGAGAGAGCATATACTTAATAATTGTGTGTCTGATTTGTTGCACCACTACCTGGTAGACTCTGATCTGACCTCTCCCCAAGAATTGGGAAAGAAGGCAGACAAATGGGTCAGAACAAGGGTGAACAGAAAAGTTCATACAGGGGGTGACAAAGATGGCAATAAGAAGAAAGATGGTGAAAAATCTCAAGATAAGCATGGGGATAAGGGTAAAACCAAAGATCCCACTTCAAATCTTAAACACTCTTCAGAGGGTGGGGATAAAACTAATTCTTCCTCTTCTTCTCAACCTGCACACATTAAAAAGCCTTGGTGCTTTGTGTGTAAAAACAGAGGCCATAGGCCAGGGGATAAGTCCTGTCCAGGTAAACCCCCTGAGCCTACCACCACTAATACATCAAGCTCTAGTGCCCCTAGCAGTAGTGGTACTAGTGGTGGGACTGCTGGCAACAGTCAAGTTAAGGGTGTAGTTGGGTTCACTTTTGGGTCCATAGTAGAAACTGGGGTAGTCACTCCCAAGACAGTTTCTGTCACACCTAGTGGCATTGGCCTTGCCACACTGGCTGCTTGTCCCCTTACAATGGATAAGTACAGGCAGACAGTTTCAATAAATGGTGTTGAGGCCTTGGCCTACAGGGACACAGGTGCCAGTATCACTTTGGTGACTGAAAACCTAGTGGCTCCTGAACAACACATCATTGGACAACAGTATAAAATTATTGATGTCCATAACTCCACTAAGTTTCTTCCCTTAGCTATAATTCAGTTTAGTTGGGGTGGAGTTACTGGCCCTAAGCAGGTGGTATCACCTAGCTTACCTGTAGGCTGTCTCTTAGGTAATGACCTAGAGGCCTCAGGTTGGGCTGATGTAGAGTTTTATGCCCATGCAGCCATGCTGGGCATCCCTGAGGAATTGTTCCCTCTCATTTCTACTGAAATGAAAAAGCAAAGGAGAGAAGGCCTGAAAACTCAGGATCCCTCTCCATCAACAGGTAAAAAGGGTATCACAGTATCCCCTAACCACCCTGCCATTCAGGATACCATTCCTGTGGTGGGAGAAACCTCTCCTGGGGTGGCACCTGTTCCAAGGGAAGCATCAGCTGGCAAAGCTGTACTCCCTGAGGTGGAAGTACCTCTCTGTGGGATAACTAACATTGGTGACAAAAAGACCATTTTAGTTAACATGGAGCATCCATCCAACCCTCCCAGAGAAACTTTAGTGCAGAAACCCTGCACTGCCTCACAACACTTAGGACAGCATCCCTGCCCTAGTGTGGAGCTCATAGGACAGCATCCCTGTCCTGCTCCAACCCAAGAGAAAAAGCATCCCTGTTCTCTCTTCCAGCCATATGGACAACGTTTTTGCCCAGCTATGGCTTCTCTGAGACAGCATCCCTGTCTGGCATTTCCATCACTACAAATAGGTTCAGTGGACAATTCCCACTGCTCTAAACTAAAACTTACTGATAGAAACTCTGAAAATACATCTTCACATTGTTGCTTAGCTAAAAAACTTCAAACAGGGTGGTTTACATCCCCACAGGGAAGTAACCATATAGTGGATGATAAAGGGAGTAACCAGTCTATTGCAGAGCTACTCTCTACTTATCACCACTTATACAATAAAGTCTCAACTGGCCAAGGTTAGCCTTATTGTCCTTCCTTTGGGGGGGGGTTGTGTGAGAAAGTAGCTTCTTTCTAGCCTTGTTACCCCCACTTTTGGCCTGTTTGTGAGTGTATGTCAGGGTGTTTTCACTGTCTCACTGGGATCCTGCCAGCCAGGGCCCAGTGCTCATAGTGAAAACCCTATGTTTTCAGTATGTTTGTTATGTGTCACTGGGACCCTGCTAGTCAGGACCCCAGTGCTCATAAGTTTGTGGCCTATATGTGTGTGTTCCCTGTGTAGTGCCTAACTGTCTCACTGAGGCTCTGCTAACCAGAACCTCAGTGGTTATGCTCTCTCATTTCTTTCCAAATTGTCACTAACAGGCTAGTGACCATTTTTACCAATTTACATTGGCTTACTGGAACACCCTTATAATTCCCTAGTATATGGTACTGAGGTACCCAGGGTATTGGGGTTCCAGGAGATCCCTATGGGCTGCAGCATTTCTTTTGCCACCCATAGGGAGCTCTGACAATTCTTACACAGGCCTGCCACTGCAGCCTGAGTGAAATAACGTCCACGTTATTTCACAGCCATTTTACACTGCACTTAAGTAACTTATAAGTCACCTATATGTCTAACCTTTACCTGGTAAAGGTTAGGTGCAAAGTTACTTAGTGTGAGGGCACCCTGGCACTAGCCAAGGTGCCCCCACATTGTTCAGAGCCAATTCCCTGAACTTTGTGAGTGCGGGGACACCATTACACGCGTGCACTACATATAGGTCACTACCTATATGTAGCTTCACAATGGTAACTCCGAATATGGCCATGTAACATGTCTATGATCATGGAATTGCCCCCTCTCTGCCATCCTGGCATAGTTGGCACAATCCCATGATCCCAGTGGTCTGTAGCACAGACCCTGGTACTGCCAAACTGCCCTTCCTGGGGTTTCACTGCAGCTGCTGCTGCTGCCAACCCCTCAGACAGGCATCTGCCCTCCTGGGGTCCAGCCAGGCCTGGCCCAGGATGGCAGAACAAAGGACTTCCTCTGAGAGAGGGTGTTACACCCTCTCCCTTTGGAAAATGGTGTGAAGGCAGGGGAGGAGTAGCCTCCCCCAGCCTCTGGAAATGCTTTCTTGGGCACAGATGTGCCCAATTCTGCATAAGCCAGTCTACACCGGTTTAGGGACCCCTTAGCCCCTGCTCTGGCGCGAAACTGGACAAAGGAAAGGGGAGTGACCACTCCCCTGACCTGCACCTCCCCTGGGAGGTGTCCAGAGCTCCTCCAGTGTGCTCCAGACCTCTGCCATCTTGGAAACAGAGGTGCTGCTGGCACACTGGACTGCTCTGAGTGGCCAGTGCCACCAGGTGACGTCAGAGACTCCTGCTGATAGGCTCCTTCAGGTGTTAGTAGCCTATCCTCTCTCCTAAGTAGCCAAACCCTCTTTTCTGGCTATTTAGGGTCTCTGTCTCTGGGGAAACTTTAGATAACGAATGCATGAGCTCAGCCGAGTTCCTCTGCATCTCTCTCTTCACCTTCTGATAAGGAATCGACTGCTGACCGCGCTGGAAGCCTGCAAAACTGCAACATAGTAGCAAAGACAACTACTGCAACTCTGTAACGCTGATCCTGCCACCTTCTCGACTGTTTTCCTGCTTGTGCATGCTGTGGGGGTAGCCTGCCTCCTCTCTGCACCAGAAGCTCCGAAGAAATCTCCTGTGGGTCGACGGAATCTTCCCCCTGCAACCGCAGGCACCAAAAAGCTGCATTACCGGTCCCTTGGGTCTCCTCTCAGCACGACGAGCGAGGTCCCTCGAATCCAGCGACTCTGTCGAAGTGACCCCCACAGTCCAGTGACTCTTCAGTCCAAGTTTGGTGGAGGTAAGTCCTTGCCTCACCTCGCTGGGCTGCATTGCTGGGAACCGCGACTTTTGCAACTACTCCGGCCCCTGTGCACTTCCGGCGGAAATCCTTTGTGCACAGCCAAGCCTGGGTCCACGGCACTCTAACCTGCATTGCACGACTTTCTAAGTTGGTCTCCGGCGACGTGGGACTCCTTTGTGCAACTTCGGCGAGCACCGTTTCACGCATCCTTGTAGTGCCTGTTTCTGGCACTTCTCCGGGTGCTACCTGCTTCAGAGAGAGCTCCTTGTCTTGTTCGACGTCCCCTCTCTCTCCTGGTCCAATTTGCGACCTCCTGGTCCCTCCAGGGCCACAGCAGCGTCCAAAAATGCTAACTGCACGATTTGCAGCTAGCAAGGCTTGTTGGCGTTTTTTCGGCTGGAAAAGACTTCTGCACGACTCTCCACGGCAAGAGGGATCCGTCCACCAAAGGGGAAGTCTCTAGCCCTTTTCGTTCCTGCAGAAACCTCAGCTTCTTCTGTCCAGTAGAAGCTTCTTTGCACCAGCAGCTGGCATTTCCTGGGCATCTGCCCATCTCCGACTTGCTTGTGACTTTTGGACTTGGTCCCCTTGTTCCACAGGTACTCTAGATTGGAAATCCACAGTTGTTGCATTGCTGGTTTGTGTCTTTCCTGCAATATTCCTCTAACACGACTTCTTTGTCCTTAGGGGAACTGTAGTGCACTTTGCACTCACTTTTCAGGGTCTTGGGGAGGGTTATTTTTCTAACTCTCACTATTTTCTAATAGTCCCAGCGACCCTCTACAAGGTCACATAGGTTTGGGGTCCCTTCGTGGTTCACATTCCACTTTTGGAGTATATGGTTTGTGTTGCCCCTATCCCTATGTTTCCCCATTGCATCCTATTGTAACTATACATTGTTTGCACTGTTTTCTAAGACTATACTGCATATTTTTGCTATTGTGTATATATATCTTGTGTATATTTCCTATCCTCTCACTGAGGGTACACTCTAAGATACTTTGGCATATTGTCATAAAAATAAAGTACCTTTATTTTTAGTATAACTGTGTATTGTGTTTTCTTATGATATTGTGCATATGACACTAAGTGGTACTGTAGTAGCTTCACACGTCTCCTAGTTCAGCCTAAGCTGCTCTGCTAAGCTACCATTATCTATCAGCCTAAGCTGCTAGACACCCTATACACTAATAAGGGATAACAGGGCCTGGTGCAAGGTGCAAGTACCCCTTGGTACTCACTACAAGCCAGTCCAGCCTCCTACATCCGTTTGAAGATTTTCTTCACCATCTTGAGGGGCGAAGCAGGATGCTGAGATGGCATTAACTTGTGGGGTCATGTCCAGTTTGTTGTCAATGATGATCCTGTGGTTCCTGGTGTGGATGCTGGGGATCGGTGTGGGTCCAAGATCGACCAGCCAACAGGTGGAATATCATAGTGAGGTGTTCTTGTGAATAAAACACTACTTCTGTCTTCTCGAGGTTTAGCTTCAGATAGTTGGACTTCATCCAGTTAATGACTTCAGTCATGCAGGGTGTGAACTTGTTCTGTGTTTTTTGGGTCTTGTCTCAGAGAAAGTCTGATTTGCATGTTGTCAGTTTCTGAGCAGTTGATGTGGATGCAGATGACCCTAATTAAAGGGACCATGCAGGCTTTGAAGAGGGTGTGGGCTGAGAGACAAGCCTTGTGGCACTCCACAGATAAGCTTTTGGGTTTCAGATGAGTATGGGGCCAGGCTGACATTGTGTGTTCTGCCTTTCAGGAAGGAACAGATTCACTGGAGAGTGGGTCCTTGGATGCTAATATCCCACAGGCACTGGATGAGGAGGTGAAAACTGTGTCAAATGCTGCAGAGGGGTCTGTAGTGGAAATAAGCATTGTTTCTGCTCTGTGGTGATACGTGGCATGTATAGGTTTTCATTGGTTACCTACAGGTGCTAAATGCAGGGTTGATGGCAATTGTGGAATACATCAAGAAGGTATCGAGGATTGTAGTTCTTCTCTTTTGGTGAAAAAGCATTGTCCCGTGAGGGTTATCTTCGGTGTCTGGAGCCTGATCTCTGGGCAGCCTGAGAGCTAGTTTGGCTACGCGAATGCTGTATGTAAAATGTATATGTAACAAGGCATAAACTCTGCTGCTTAAATCAAGAACCACAACGATCACTTTCTCATATTGCAAACCAATGCAAATTTTACTGGAATTGGCGTTTATGGAAAGGCAGTACACGTAACAACAGCACATCTCTGGTGTAGGTACTGCATCACTGTGTATTGCCTGTTCAACCTAGTGTAGTTGGCAGGAAAATACTTGTGAACACTTACTCTGCTGTGGAATTAAACCAAGGTCTGTCAATGCAGCATAACTCCAAGCATAACAGGTTATCAATACTGAAGCATTACACAAGGAAAACACACTTTGTACACAAAAAATAAGTGTGTATGTCATACCTTTTCCTATAATTAGTATAGATATTTAGGACCACCCTTAAACTGAATGTGGCATTCTTCCAGAAAGTGGTCTGAAGAAATTAGTAACAAAAAATGCATTTTATAAAGCACATTGCCCATCCAACATTTAACCCTAATTATTTCAGTGTTTTTGACACTGCATGTTCTGAGGATCATAGAAGAGAACTGAAAGCTGGTTGTTATAATGTATGTTATTGTGCGTTTGGAGTGATGTAATCAAAGGAAAAAGCACCAGATTGGTAGCTTCCTTCACGGATACAGATTGATTTTGTACTGCGTAAGAGAACTGCTCAACGCAGGATGCTCACATCAATTATGCTGTTTTTACGATAGCTCAGATTTATGGCAAAGTGATTAAAAAATTATAATATTGCTAATTGAGTGGCATTTAGTCTATCTCAGAAGAAATGAAAGATGAATCTGGAATCAAACCTGTCCCTTGGCCAGTTGTACATCCTAACCAGGTGTGTTAACCAACTAATCTCTTTTTTTATGACTTGTGCATGAGTGCGGTCTCAAAAGAGGCCGGTACTCACCACTACTAAGTACTGGCACTTCTCAGTTGTCTTCCCTTGAGTACTGGAACGTCTCCTTGGCCAAAGGAGAGTACCGGTACTCAGTGGCAACTGGGCCGTTCTCAGATGTATTGATAAGTGTGGTACAAGTGCTGCTGATGTCGAGACTTTCAGAGTGGAGCGCACCTGTGCCCTTCTCTATGCCTTTGTGCTGAGCTTCTGTGACTGATGTCGACTATGGTCGGGGAGGGGGGTTGAGAGGACCAGCAGCACACACAATGAACAGACAGCATAGGTGCCAATTACACCCTATGCAATCAAACTGCATGTTTGACATAGGGGCTGTAACCTGCCATTTCTCTCTATAGGCAGGACATCCAAATTGAACACGATGGCAGCCGAGTGCTCTGTGACCATGGTGATAGGAGGTAAACAGCCAGAGCATGGGTCAAGGCACAGCAGAAATGAATGAGACCCCAGCCACAGGAATGTAGACATGTAAAAAGGCCTTGAATGCTGTTAGCGTGCCTGTGTGTATGCAATCATGTGAAAGTAGTTGTATGTGACCTCACCTTGCTGCCAAAATGCCATGAGCAGTGAAAGGGAGGCAAGATGGCAGTCACTCTCTCTTGCTCAATTTCAGAAGCGCAGAGTGTAGGAAGCTGGCCTGGTGTGTGGGGTTTACCTAAAGTACTTACACCTTATACTAGGTCCAGGTATCCCCTATTAGTGTAGTGTAGGCAGTGTCCTAAAGTACTTACACCTTATACCAGGTCCAGGTATCTCCTATTAGTGTAGTGTAGGTAGTGTCTAGAAGTTAGGCTCTCCAGAGGTAGCTGTAGATGAGCAGCCAAGGCTTATCTAGGAGACATGCAAAGCTCATGCAATACCACTGTAGTCACACAACACTAACACACATGAAAGAAATAATTTGGTGTCACAAAAATAAAGGTACTTTATTTTGGTGACACAATACCAAAAGGTACTAGAGGGGCAACCCTCTAATAGGAGGTAACACACTAAATGTATCCACTTGTTACCAGAAATAGGCATAGAAAGTGATAGAAAACAGGGCAAATGCAGTTAGACGATAGTGACCCTAGGGGGAGTCCAAACCATACACTAAAAAAATGGAATGCGAACACGGGACCCCCACCTAGGTAAGTGGAATGTGTAGAGGGGAGCTGGGGGTACAAGGAAACCCCAAAGGTAAGTCCCACAGTACCCCCTAGTGACCAGGAGAAAAGGAGTAATTTAGTGGATTTTCCCTAACCCACCCAAAAGGAAGGAAAGAAGAAAAAGCAACACCCAGACAAGACTTTAAGAAACCAGAGGTGGACTCCTGAAGAGGAAGACCTGTGGAAGAAGGGAACCAAGTCCAGAAGTCACAGAAGAGTAGAAGCTACTACCCACCCAGCTGTAGATGCAGGAGTTGGTCGACGGTGATGTGAAGAAGGTCAGCACTGCAGTCTTGGAGTCGGTGAAGAGTTCCTGAGGGATGCAAACGACCTCCCATGCTGGTAGAAGAGTTTCAGTCAGGTGTTAGTGCAGGAATTCTACCAACAAATGTTGGCAAAGGCAAATGTTGCCGTTGGCAAAAGGTGGGCCTGCCAGGATTGAGAGGGGACCCTCAGCGACACAGAGAACCCAGGAGCAAAGGCAGCACCTACAGGAGTCCCACAGGGTGGGGACACAGGAGTTGCAGAAGAGCCTACGCAGCACAACTGAACAAGGGTCCCACGCTGCAGGAGAACCACGCAGAGGTCTGTGCATCACAGGAAGGAGTGCTGGGGGCTGTAGCTACACGTAGCCTGAAGATCCCTTGGAGGAAATGCAAACAAGCGTTGGCAGCTTCAAGAGACGTGGTGCACAGGGTTACTGTTCTGCATGGGAAGGCAAGGGCTTACCTCCACCAAAGATGAAAGCTGGCAGAGTGGACCAAGAGGTTTACTCTGAACCATCACCCGTGATGCAGATCCACGCAGCACAGGATGAGAGGAGATCCACGCAGCCGGTTGTCATTGCAGTAGGTGCCTGCGGATATAGGGGAGTGACTCCTTAGCTCCAAGGGAGATTCCTTCTTCCTTATCATGCAAACTGAAGACTTGCTACCCTCAGAGGATGCACATCCAGGGAAATGTTGCAGAAGCTGGAAGGAGCCGTGGAAACAATGTTGCAAGAAGAGTCTTCTTCGTGGATGCAGATTGTCAGTTCCTGGAGCGGGACTGTATCATGGACAGTCGTGGTTCCAGTGGCTAGAAGTCAACGTAAGGTTGCAGAGGAGTCCTGCTGGAATCTTGCCAGCTGAATCTGAGGACCCACCCAATAGAGAGACACTAAATAGCCCTGAAAGGGGGATTGGTCACCTTGCCAAGTAACCACCTATCAGGAGGGGGCTCTAATTTCACCTGCCTGACCTGGCCACTCAGATGCTCCCAGAGGTCCCTGCCAGCCTTGGATTCAAGATGGCAGATCCCAGGGACCCTCTGGAGGAGCTCTGAGCCCCACCCCTGGGGTGGTGATGGACAGGGGAGTGGTCACTCCCCTTTCCAGTGTCCAGTTTCACACCAGAGCAGGGACTGGAGGTCCCTGAACCGGTGTAGACTGATTTATGCATAGGGGGCACTAAATGTGCCCTTCAAAGCATACCAGTGGCTAGGGGAGGCTACTCCTCCCAAGCCATGTAACACCTATTTCCAAAGGGAGAGGGTGTTACCCCCCTCTCCCAAAGGAAATCCTTTGTTCTGCCTTCCAGGTCTAGAGCTGTTCAAGCATCAGGAGGGCAGAAACCTGTCTGAGGGGTAGCAGCAGTTTGGGCTGCCTGGAAAACTCTGGAAGACTGGTAGGAGCAATGCTGGGGGTCCTCTAAGGAGCCCTCAGAGTGCATGGAATCATACATCCAATACTTGCAACAGTATTGGGGTATGAGTCCGACATGTTTGATAGCAAACATGCCTTCGTTCGGAGTTACCATTATGTAGCTGGACATAGGTAGTAACTTATGTCCAGTACACGCATAAAATGGCATCCCCGCACTCACGAAGTGCATGAAAAAGGCACTATAGTTTGTCGGGGCACCTCTGCTAGTGCAGAGTTGCCCTCACACACAGGTACTTGCACCCTGCCCTCTGGGCTAGGAGGGCCTTCCATAGAGGTGACTTACAGTGGCCTGGTGCAGTGACCTGTGGTGAAAAAGGGTGCATGCACCCTTTCACCCAGGCGTCAATGGCAGGGCTACAGAACACTTTGCATGGGTTCCCCATGGGTGGCATAGTACCCATGGGGAGCCCATGGGGATCCCCTGGTACCCCAATACCCTGGGTACCTGTGTACAATATACTAGGAACTTACATGGGGGCACCAGTATGCCAAATGTGGGGTGAAAATGGTACACGTTACCAAGTTAGAAGGGCGAGAGCATAATCACTGGGGTCTTGGTTAGCAGGATCCCAGTCAACACAGTCACAACAGGCAGAAAATGGGGGTAACCATGCCAAGAAAGAGGGTACTTTCCCACACAGAGCCTCCCACTAATTTCTATAAAACTGCTTCTTCACTGAGCACCACCACCAAGGGATGCTTCCTGTGACCCCCTTCAAGAAGCTCACACTCAAAGCTAAATACTATTGATAAGGCGGGTGGGACTGCATCATGGCAATCGCACCAGTAGTCTCCCTATCCCCTTCTGCATTGGATGATTCATGGCAGCGCTACTTCGCTGACGGCAGATCTGAAAAACACAAGAACACTGTCTGTTTCATATTCAGGCGGGAGTGTCTGAGGGAAAAGCTGGGAGCTTTGAGAGTATTTTATGTGTATGCACGTTTTGAGACACTGTCTGCATACAGTCTGTGGATGATCGTGTGTTATCTTTCCGTCACTATTTGAGCCTCAGAATCCGTGTAGAAGGTCGTTTTTGCAGATTATGTCAGTAAGATAACTTTTGCAGGTTTTACTAAAGATGGTAGGCGATGTGAGTGTGTAATATTGGAGCACTGTCGGTGTTGCCCAAGTGAGTGTGCCTGAGGGTATGATGTGTTCTCCCTTCTTGTAATGTTCAAAACACTTTCATTCTCCACGATTTACATTAAGATTCACGTCTAGAGAGGGGCTTTTAACATTATTCTGTGATTACAATAGCCATTTTAAAACATAAGTAAGCATTCTCTGTTGCTAGAGAAGTGGCACTGGCACATTGTATGTGGGTGCAGTAATGGGCTACCAAGTGCAATAGACTACGTGGCTCGCAACAGTGCATTCTGGCTACTTCCTACTAATATCAATTGGGAAGAGTGCAGGAATATAGAATAAGTTGGCTCAGAACACACACATTGATATAGTTAGACAAGCAGGATTAAAATGTTGGTCACATGGCTACATACATCACAATTTATCAAAAAGACCACATCCCGCTGCAATGCTACACCTTTAACATTTTGTTGTGCTATAAGACGGTTGTATAGTGCCTTTCAGATTCTTTGCAAATGTATGAAAAAACGGTTTTGAAAATCTCACTATTTAGCTTAAAGATCACCACCCACTGGTGCGCACCTAAAAATGCTAATGTTTTTAAAGGCCTCCCAGCTATGCCCTAGGGCGTTCCCCTTAGCTGCCCCTCTAGGTCCTTTCTACTCAATGTGGTGAGTACCTACACTTCTTTTTTCCGATTTAACCCACTGCCTATTTTCTTTCCCATTTCGACCCTGCAAATGCCCAGGCTCAGTAGGTCTCACTCACGGGTGCTGGGTCTCACACTTTAGAGCACATTGATGGCCTGTGGCAGCGGATTCTCTGATTTTAATAGATATGGTAGTTATATTCTCTTGCTTGATGTCTATTTCCCCTTCTCAATTTTTTTCCAAGATGGATTCAGAATATGACACTTGCATTATTCGGCCCTGATTCCGAATTCTGTGACTCTCACGAGAGCAGTACTTACACACCATCTTAATACTGATGTGCTAAATACCTCCTATCCTAAGTATTGCAGGTAAAAATGGAGTGTTTACCTCACCTAAGTCTGCAAATATTACATTTTTACTGCACATCCCCCAATACATTTTGCAGGATGTTCGCTCAATTAATTTGCCAGAATTACAGGAGGGGGTGCGGGAGTCCACAAATGCAGAAAAGAAGCAAGCTTGGATATTGAGTACGTGCAATTCTATATCATGGCTGAAAGTAAAGAAAATAAAAGAGCTATGACGCTGTGAACACTGGCCCTGTCATGGCCCTTTTTTTTTTACTTTCAGCTATGTTGTACAGCAGTTGCAGTGCAGCATTGCTGAAAGTAAAAAAAAAACGCTGTAACGCGGAGGATTGGTGCGTCAGTGTTTTTTGAAAATAACTTTCAGACGTGTTGCACATCAGCTGTACAACTGGATAAAAATAAATTGACAAAGCCAATAACTCACATAGGTGAGAACTATTGGATTTGCCAATGCTTGTTGTTTTGGTTTCAGCCTCTGCTCCCCACCAACCCCACCCCCCAAAAAATGAACAACACACTCGCAGCAGCAAAGCATGCGCTGTCTTTGGTGAGACCTAATGATCTTTGAGGCCCCTGCTTGTGTTTGAGGTCTCCATTATCCCTAGGGCCAAAACGTTTATGCCAAAACCAAACACTGCACAAGGAGGCAAGTGGAATTGGGCAAAGGGGCCTGGTTGAGCCAATGTAACACTCCCAGCTGTAAAAGCAGTCCCTTGGAAATATGCTGGAGTGGAAGAATGGCCAGCAGGGCAGACTGGCCATAGGTGGCATCGGGCGTTTCCCGGGAGATTGGAAGGACTGGGGCCGGTTCTGAAGCAGTGGGGCTGGATTTGCAGCAGTGGGGCCGGTTTTACAACAGTGATGCAATATCGGCATCCAGTAAAAAAAGCAACAGTGCTTCACAATTGCAGCCCCCCCGCGGGGCTGGTCTGACAAAATTGCCAGGGCTGCTTTTGGGTTCCTATTCTGGCCCTGATGGCCAGCCTGGACCTGCTGACCCCTCACTTCTTGCTGTTTGTGTTACTGGTAGACTGACCGTGTCTGTGACTGCTACTTTCTGTCCAGAAAGTCGAACCAGATGGACTCTTGGTAGGTGTAGAGTCCAGCTGGACTCATTCTAGTCTTTCTGCCAGCCACTCTGCTGAGGGCTGGTCTTACGTATGTAACATACACCCACCCAACACAGGCGTCACCAGTCAGGTGACCCTGCCAATAAAAGGGGCCGGGCGCACGTGCCTGAGGCCAGTTTAATACCACCCTACCAACGTGTCTGCGTCCCCTTACTTACCAGAATGAGGGCCTAGGGCCCCACATTACAGTAGGCAAGGGCTACTGTGTATAGTGTATATAGAGTGGCTTCTGACCACTTGCAGTCCGCAGAGAGACCGCCCCCTGATTTTTCTATCGCTTTTTGTTCCTTCCTTGATGATGCACCCTAAGCCTGCATCTGTTTTGAAGCGCCTTAAATCGGTATCTGCCCTGAAGCGCCTTAAGCTCGGAACTGCCCTGAACTGTGAATGCAGCATCATTAACACACATTAACAAATATGGTTTTACTGAGTCAGCATGGGCTTGAAATGGTGAAAGAAGTGGCTGCTATGCAGTTAATTGATAGTAATGCACCCTGAAAGAAACACTTTGCTAAAGAGCTGCTCATTCCCAATTGCTAGTGTTCACTACCCAGTGCAAGATAGTAGTGTTTCTTGGCGCAAGGCCGGAAATGTTTAGTAAAGTGGCTTTATCACTGCCTGTCAGCGTGGCTCTGATTGTGGTTGTTTTTTGGTGTGGCACTGGCGTGTGCAACCCTCCTTCTCCAGGACTGTTAGGCCCATATTTATACCTTTTGGCACAAATCTGCGCTAGCGCAGATTTGCGGCAAAATGTTTAATGCGGGCTACCGCCATTCCAAAGCACCAGCCGGGTGCCTTATTTATGGAATGACGGTAGCTGGCGCTGTGGCCTGGCTAGAGTCAAAATAAATGACAGTAACCGGGCAGGGAGGTGAAGGGAAGACTGGAGGTTGTGCGCCAAAGAATGGTGCAAGTCAGGTTAAAGTAAAAAGATTGGCTCTAACCTGACTAGCATCATTTTTTGACGCACAACCCCCATGGAAATTACTCCTGTCTTAGCAAAGACAGGAGTCATGCCCCCCTGCCTAATGGCCATGCCGAGGGGACTTTTGTCCCCTGGGCATGGCCATTGGGCACAGTGGCATGTAGGGGGGCCCAAGTTAGACCCCACCTATGCTACTTTAAAATAAATAAAAAAATACTTACCAAAACTTACCTCAACTTACCGTAGATGAGTCCCCCCATCCATGGGTGTCCTCCAAGGGTGGGCGAGGGTGGCAGGGGGTGTCCCTGCCCCACCTGTGGACTGCTTCTATGGTCGGATACCATGGAAATGAGTCCACAGGTCCCTTAATGCCTGCCCTGACCCAGGCGTTAAAAGATGGCGCTAAAACGGTTTAGAGTCATTTTTTAAGGCCCTCCCCCTCCTGTGCGTCATTTGTGCACTGGAGTATAAATATGGCGCAAATGCCTTTAAGTCATTTTTTGCCCGGGAACACCTACCTTACATGTTATTAACGCAAGGTAGGTTTCCACAGTAAAAAAGTGACTCTCACTCCATTAATTTGGCGCTAGACGGGTCTAGCGCCAAAGAATAATTATGGAGTTACCTTTGCGTTAAAAAATATGACGCAAACAGAGTATAAATATGCCTCTTAGAGAGTGTGCCACGTGGCCACATTTAATGGGCCTTGGTGTGAGCACTGCTCTGGCTTTCAGTCCTGTGAAAAATACGGGCTCCTGCTTTAACCTCCCTAAGCACCCCACACACATTCTACCTTTTTAATTTTGAAGAGACCACGATATAGCAGTATCAGGAGCAGGAGCTTACCCACCTGGTAGACTTTAACCTCGCCCTCCCTCTTTCATTAAAATGACATTTTTTAACGCCCCGACCCATGGATTTGAAGTATTTCTGAGTTAACAAGCAGCGCTTTTAAAAACATACATAAATGCTATACGACACTTATGGCTCAGCTCCTTCGGTCGCCCTTTTCTCCTCTGTCTCGCTGCCTCTTCACCTCTCCTCTTTCCAGATGTGCCCATTCTTCTCATCACCGCATTCCCTTCAGTTCCCTCCTCCCCACCCCTCGTCCGGGCAATCACTGCTACACTTGACCCAACTCTTCATGAGATGCCTGCTTCTCTAATTGGCTACATTAGAGTGAATTAAAAGAATGCGGTGCGCCTAATTCCCAAAGTGTACTTCAGCCTGCATTTATTCCATGAGAGCAATTTCATTTTTATTCTGCCCCAACGGGGACGTATTAACATACCAGAGCGCGTGTGCTTGTTATCGTTTTTTTTCAAAATTCCGCCCTACATGAATTCTAACTGTTCATAAAGTGGTTTTAAAAATCAAAATGAGCTCTTGAAGACAGTAAGGAATGGCGTGGTCTAGGAGACCGCGGTTTCTACGCACTTCCCAACAATTTTTATTTGAGCTGATTGCGTGAGTGAGTTTGGAAAATAGGCAAAGGGACAGAGGTGGGCTGTTCTATTTGAAATCGTGCGTCACGTGCATATTAAATTATGCTCTGAAAGGCCTCTTGGGGCTGGACCGAGTCAAGCATATGTCGGGCATGACCTAGCGCCAGCATCGTATCATGTCTTTGTCTGATTTCATGGGCTGTCTGAGAGGTATGTAATGGAAGTGAGCCGAAGGTTACTACTGCTATCGAGGCATGGTAGGTGGGTGACCAAGACTGAACACATACTGAGGAGCTGCCCACGGGCAGCACTGTTATGGATGGGTGAGATCTTGGGGTGCAGTGCGTGTCTGGCAGGTCTGAGGTCCGAGGGTGGATTGGAGCACTGTGGCTACCATGGATGGAGGTCAGAGTTTAGATCTTCCCAGTGAGGGCAGGGCATATTTGAGAACATCATCACTGGCACTGCGGACTCTAGGGAGCATCTCCCACACAGTTTTGAAAGACCTCACCTGCAGACAGTGGCCGAAAGTTCTCTTTTTGTATTACCTCATTCCACATGCATGGAGAAGATTATGATGTAGGGCAACTTCTCATGACGTTTTGTTGATAATGGCAGCCGTTTATCAGCAACCTGGCTCCATTATAGTTTGCCATGATGAATTGTATGGTGAGGTGGTGCTCTCCATTTTTGATCTTTTGGAAGGTCTCTTTGTTCTCAGAGACTGTCTCATGCCTGTTTCTTCGCCTTCTTCGCCTTCTTACAGGACATTTCACTCATTGGTGATATGTGCGGCTTTCAGTATCTACTGCTCTCTCATCAACATGCAACTGTGGAAGTAGATATGTTTGTGTCATTGGCTGCAACATACTATGGGTAACTGAAATGTTTTCTGAATAGCAATGTGTGAATGCCCTAATTTGTGTCACAGACAACCCGTGCCAGGGAAAAGCTGATGAAGTTGCTCGATGATGTCGTCCACCTTGCATAAGTGCAAACTGAGCGGCAGTAAAGAAGCTGTTATTCCACCTTGCTGCAGCTCAGGAGATTGTCAATGCATGATGCTGGCATGAACATTTTAGCACTCACAAACGCAGCTGTTCGTAGACTGAATAGCCGCGACCATAGCAGTATGTTCTGGTGCTTGTGTCGCACAGTTTAGGTTGAGGTTTTAACTCATGAAACTGCTCCATATGCACTATCTCAGTAGGCTGAGTTATGGCATATTTGACTACCTACGTATTTAGAAGATCTCTGCTCCTCATTGTCTCCTATTCTATGTCAGTTATTAGGCTTTGCTCATCAGTTTTCTCAGATGTGCATGAGATTGTTTGGTCCGACGCACCAGAAAACTCTCTTGGTCAGTATTCATTTGTTAGGTGTTGAGCACCACCAGAAAGGCCAAGGTATGGAGTAATTTTGCTACGTACATCACACAGCAGGGCAGCTTCAACCCCTGTACTACATTTTTCTATGTCAGGACCGGAGGCTGAGATTATGCTTTCTCCTTCTTTACTACTCAAAACAGCAGCCAATGAAAATGTCAGAAAAATAAAATATAACACTACATTTCCCATTAATCAAAGCATCACTCCTCCAACCAAAGTCCATGAATTATACACTCATATATCCCATAAAACAGTAAGGCCTCATCTTGACTGCCACTTTCTATGCTGCTCCTCAGCCAAGATAGGAGCCTCACTGTTATCATAAGAATTGACACTGTGTAATCAGCTTTTTCATCGTAATAAATTTTTATTAATTTCATAATACTGGATTGATTGCAGTTTTGCTTATGGTAAAATCGTTCACTAATTTCTTTTCAGCACGACGCACTTCTGTTGAAGTATGTTTTGTTTTTAATTTTCTGCCGTGTTAGAAGAACTGTGTTTTCCTTCCAGTGCTTGTTTAATCTGGTTTTATTTTCCTCAACACCCCCTTTTCTTTTAAATCGCTCTTTCCCTTCATTTAGAGCGAACCATGCTCAGCAGCCCCACTCAGGAGTATGGAGCGCGCTGGGTAGCCAGACTGGGCTATTCACGCATAGTCCTACTTCGACGTCTACAGCAGCACACTATCTCCGTCCCATGACTCCACACTGAGTTCTCTGAAGCACTCTCTCAAGCGTCCTGGAGCAGAGACGATATCGGTGCCCTCCCAGGCTGCAACAACAGGGGCCTGACCTGGAATATTCATATTCTGCAGAGGTTGACATCTTTTGACAATTTTTGGGTTTGTGCTGGCCATTTGATTAACTGGATGCCCTGACTTCTTTGAGTCTGCTAGGCTTCAACAATGATTTTTGGAACTTAGGGGACAGTTCTCCTCCTTGGATTCCTTGCTTTCTTTTTGGGATCTGTTTACTATCTTACCCTTTTCTACTGTTCCTTCAGTATGTCATATTATGAACAGTTGGAACCTGGGTATGAGGCCTATAGGCCTGGAGATGATGAGGATGTATGTTATATCGATGATGGCCTCATTGAGGTTATTGACCAGTCTGTGCAACGCTTTCTGGGCAAAGCCCTTTCTAAGGCACTTCAGCTCATTACTAAACTCTTAGAATAATTTTCTTGATGTTCAACTGACCCTACTCCTTCCTCTCAACTCCTTTCCTTAGGGTCATCCCAAATACCCCTTCAATCAACTCAGGATTCTCCCTGGCCCCATTCAGAGTTTCTTTCCAAACGCTCCCAAAGCGTCCTTGGGGAACATACCTATTGCTCCTTGTCTCTTCAGTTTCTCAGGACGTTCCCCCGGACACTGACTCAGACACCACTTCTTCTCCCACATCTGACCTTACCAGGCCTTCAAAAACCAAATGTAAGAGGTCCTTTAGACCTCTTCCAGGTACGTCTTTCTCTTCTTCCTCGCACACTCCCTTTGACTTTGATCCAGACAACATTGTTCACCCTAGATCCTCTAACTGGCCCCCTCTTCGGCGGTGGCTGATTATTTGCAGGCTTATCTGTGGAAAGTTTTGAAAGAAGTCTGCAACCGCCTTTGTGCGGAATGTCCCCACCCTGATCTCCCTCATAAGACCACAAGCACCCCTGACATTGATCCTACCATGGTTACCTTCCTAAAAAAGTACACCCATGACCCCATAAAAGGTATCAAAAGTGCCTTAAGGGCTTGTCAAGATAAGCTTTTGGATGAATCTGGCACCAATGGCACAAAATGCTACAATCGGTTTTCCACGCACAAGAGGAAGGTACTAGTGTGAATCCGGATGTTCTTTCTGGATGGGCCCAAAGAGTGGTTTGCCTATTATGTAATGCCAACTGTGCTCTTGCGTCAGAACATTGCAAATCTGTTTTAATGAGAATTGACCCAAAACTTGTTGAGTTAGCCATGTTTGATTCCAGTCCCCTGGCTGAGGGAAACTCTTTGGTGAACGGTTTGTTAAGGACATTGGTAAATTTGTCAACACTTTTAATGCCCTGGATAAAGCCCAACCATCCTTGAAAAAAGTTTTTAACCACTTTTTGGGTGGGCTAGTAAAGGAAGTTTAGCTGGCTGGGACTTCTCCCAAGGTCCTCAGCGAGGCTATGGTTTTTTCCGACGGCCCAAAACCGGATAAGATATCTTCCAAGCTGGATTCTTCTCATCCTGCTCTAGGGGTTATGGAAGAAGATTCAACAAAGGTGTCAACAGAGGCTCTCATGCCTCCACCTCTAAAGCGGCAGGTATTCCCTTTCCAGAGATTTCACTGGGGGTCAGACTCTGTCATTTCATTCACAACTTAGCCAAAATCTCTTCAGACGCGTGGGTGCTGGAGACTGTTCAAGGTTACCTGTTCAGATTTTCCCTCCTCCCCCTCTTCATTTTTTTCACTACTAGAAATGAGCTTTATAGATTCAGAAAATCATGCACTGTTGTCAAAACACACGATTGCTCCCACATTTTCTCATCCCAGAGGCTTTTGGGGTGCTATTTTTCTGGTTCAGAAAATAGGTGGGGGTCAGAGGTTGGTTCTTAACCTGAGAGACTTCAGTCAGTGGGTGGTCAATCACCACTTCAAAATGGAGGGAATTCATCTCCTTCATGATCTTCTTCAAGAACAACACTGGATGGTTTGTCGAGACTTAAACAATGCATTTTTCACGGTACCCATCTTTCACCTTCAGACACTTCAGTTTCAATGGAGATCCCAATGGTTTGAGTTCCGAGCCCTTCCTTTCAGGCTCTCCTCGGCCCCATGGGATTTCACAAAACTTTTGAAACCAGTGACTGAGAAGTTGAGAGACCTGGGAGTACGAATGATTTTTTATCTAGACAAGATGATATTCCTGGCTCATTTCAAGGGCAAAGTCCTTCAACATCTTTCATGGACAATGTCACTTTTTCATCAATTAGGCTTTGTGATCAATTACAAAAAGTCAACGCTGATACCTTCACAAGCGATGGAAGCGATGGAATTCTTAGGTTTCCAGATCGTTTTCATGAAGGCCCAACTTTTTCTTCCGGCGTCAAAGATGAAGTCTATCAAACAAGAACGCAAGTCAGTATGGGCAACAGACGTTATCACTGAGATTGGTTGTTCTTCTAGTGGATCTCTTAACGTCTTCTATTCAAGCAATCTTCCCTTGTCCCCTACATTACAGGCCTTTATAGCGGATGAAGATTCCCTACCTTCATCAAGGCCTGACATACGAATGCCAAGTTCCGTTGTCTCGGGACGCAACAGCAGAGATCACGTGGTGGTTGCAGCACTTGCAAGCGTGAAACGGCAGAGCCATTTTTGGAGCCGTCCCGTATGTGGTTATCGAGTCTGATGTTGGTCTTCTGAAGAGCTTAGTCTTCACATCCGTTTTCTAGAGCTGCAGGCGGGTCTTTGGCGATCAAGTTCCTATCTCTCAAGAAGTCCAACTGTTGCATCCTTCTCCGGATGGACAATGTCTCTGCCATTTGTTACACCAATAAACTGGGGGCCACCAGGTTATGTTTGCTGGCATAGATAGCCAAGGACTTTTGCCATTTTCTACAGCTGGAGGCCAAATCCAGCAGCTTTAGCGACGGATGCTTTTCTGCAAGATTGGATGAGGCAATTAAATTATGCATTTCCACCATTTGCAATGATCTCCAGAGTGGCGTCCCAAGTCAGGAGACAACAAGCGATGGTGGTCCTTGTGACCCCCATTTGGAAGACCCATTCTTTGTTTCAGTTTCTTCTTGAACTGTTGATGGACCTTCCCATTCGTCTTTCAGTGTTTCAGGAGCTTCTATCAGACCCAGTAGGATTGATGCATCCTCTTCTACTTCAGCAACAACTGACACTCATGGCTTGGAAACTATCATGTGACATGGCCAACTCGATGGAATTTCGGAGAACGCTGCTCAGTTTATTTAACAAGCTTGGGCTCCGTCCACCCATAAGCAATACACTTCAGCTTGGAGGAAATGGGTTGTTGGTGCCTTCAACAGAGTCTGGATTCCGTGGACACAGATTTAAAAGATATTATCAGTTTTCTCTCAGAATGTCTGCTTCTGGGATGTGTTACAGGTTGTTAAAATTTAGATCAGCCTTATCTGCTGGTCTTGCGGAAGTGGATGGTAAACCGTTAGGTATGCATCCTTTAGTTTGCAAACTATTGAAAGGCATTAGGGTTGCTAATCCTTTCAAACCTCGGTAATCTCACTTATGAGATGTGAACTGTGTTTTGACACTTTTTGAGCAATAATGTTTCATTATCTATGAAATGACTTTCAGCCAAACTGACTATGCTATTATGTCTTGTCTTGCAGAAGAGAGTTTCTGATATCCAAGCTTTAGATTTAGCAGTTAGGTAATTTTTACTAAAGATGTCATAATTTATTTTTCAGATGTTTTCTTTGGCTGCTGTTATGAGTAGTAAAGAAGGAGAAAGCATAGTCCTTGCCTCTGTGTACTTAACAGAATCAAAAATTCTTGTCGCAAAGCTAGAATTATTTTTATTGCACACCTTGGCAGGTGGTGAAAAAACGAGAGAGAAACAGTGTAGGGGGAAGACTTCAGTCAGGTGAGCATCCTTAATAAACATGAAAACTAAAAAAGAAGTGGGGGCACACTAAAGGGAAAAAAGAAAAGCATAAAAGAGGCAAGTTGCAAAGGTAGTATAACCTAACATTTCAGGATTGTGGGTCCCTCCTCCAAAATGAAACCAACCTGTCATAAGTTCTCCCCTTAAAACACAGGGGAAAGGAGAAGAGCAATAGAAGCACCTAAAAAAACATAAGAAGGAATGGAACGGTGAATTGTGCTTAAGAGAATTTCATTCTAGGGTAGCAAAGAATGGCACAAAACATGCAGCATTGTGTCTGTGCTGTAAATTTTGCATTCCAGAACTTGGAATCATCCCTGTGAGTTCAGTGCGCAGTAGCTTGCAAATGCCCTTGCTGCTGAGTCAATCAATCAATCATGATTTATAAAGCACGGCTAATCAACCAATAGGGTATCCAGACGCCTGCAGGTCCCAGAGGCTTGTTCAAACAGCCAAGTCTTGAAGGCCATTTGGATTTCCAGAAGTGAGGTTATGGTCCGGAAGTGTGTGGGGAGGCTGTTCCTGGTTTTTGCTGCAATGTGAGAGAAGGATTGCCCTCCTCTTCTGCTTTGGTAGATGTGAGAAGTATGGGCAAGTTAAAGGGAGGCAGAGTGTAGTCTTCTCGGCGGTTGGTGGAAGTTTAGTCAGTGGTTAATGTACATGGGTTCTTGGTTGTGTAGAACCGTGTGTGTGTAGGTCAGCAGCTTGAATTGCCATTGAGTTTCCTTGTGCTCTCTCCTGATCCTACTGCTATATTTCCATGCTTGCTCTTTGGCTCTGTTTCCATTGTTACTTGATTTCATTTTCCTACTCAGACCAGTTATTTGTATCTGCATTTTTTCACTTGTTTATTCTGCCTTATTGTACCTGTAATAGCAGTCTTGCTAGTTCTAACTGCACACTTCCTGACCTGTCTTGTATATGCAGATTCCTAGTCCTATGGTCTGTGTACCTGTTGTGACTGCATATTCCTATGTTGTCTTAGTTAGTCTGGAGCCTGGAGCAGAATGTGTTCAGTTGAAAGCTGCAACCTAGACTCTGTACCTTTGTCCTTAGGGATGCCCTTCCCTGTTTTTCTATAACTCACCTGGCAATAAATATCCTCGCTAACTCCTCTTGTCTATCCTTTCCTTGGAGTTCCACATTGACGACTGACGACGAGTAAACAGTAATACTTACAGAGTGTAACAGAACCCCCCTTTGTACTCCGAGGATCCCGAGGAAGCATAGCAGGTTAGGAGTGTGAATGGAGAGCGATGGAGGAGGTTGCACACACGGGACCTGGAACATCTCCTGCTCCTAGGATCACACGCACCAGGGAGGAGTCTTCACAGCAGTTGGGCACGATATTTGAACAACGGCGGAGCAAGCGGCACAGTGGAACCCTCAGGCCGGATCCCTGCTTGGCGACATGTGTTGTGTTACAGTAACATAGAGAGTGTCCTTGGGCTGCGCTCCACTGATGCCATGAGTCTTTTTAATCAAAGGCGCTAGGCCAAAAGCCAATACTCAGATAAAAAAAGAGAAGGCAGGTGAGTCTACACCTCCCAGTAACAGGTTTCCCCAGTGTTGGAAGGCGAATGCTCATCCTCCGCAACAACATGGTTTTCTCATCTAGCTGACTTTAGCCCATTGCCACTTTAACAACCCCGGCTTCTGTCTCTGAGGGAACCTTCCTCAGCAGGCGACAGTGAGAGAACTACTTTGCTAGTTGTAAAGCAAAACCTTTTGTGTCTGTGGCAACTTAAGCTAGTGGCATTGCCATTCCTTCACAGGTTGAAATTAATAGACTACTGACATCGCCGTTGCTTCATAGGCTGTATTCATATAGCTGTGTTTTCCTGGGGTACATGAAGCAGGCGGCAGTGAACCTTCAAAGAGAAGGGTGCCATTCAAGTGTTTTGTTGCTGTACGGATTTTATTTTGGGTCGTCCTACAGGTATTTTTGGGGGCGATACCACTTCCTTTTTTAAAGTTTCTTCTACTCTATTAAAATGCACTGTGTAACTCCACTTCACTTCTCTAAATCTTATCTTGGAGAGCCAAACATGAATTGAAACAAGTTGAAAAAAGTATTCAGCCATTACTTCAGGTTATGTGGAATTAGTTTCTCTGCAGAACGAAGATGTCTTTATTGATGCGCTGTCTTGGCACGGAAGGTCAAGATGTTTATTAGAATCTACCTATTGTGACCCAAGACGAAGCTGAGGAGCTGAATTAATTAGGGACATACTTGCTGAAATTAAATAGACACTACCTCCAAAAGGTTTGTACAGTTTTGGAAAGGTGCCATTTTGGAGTATTTGCACAAATGGATGAAGAACGTGTTGAGTGATTGTGACTGCCCTTAAGAAATTAGCATCCACTTGCAAGTTTGGATCTATTATTTAAGAAAGAATAAGGGATCAAATTATGCTTAGATGAAAGTGTGACAAAATATACAAAAGGTTATGGCTAAAGGATGATCCAGCTTTGAGTAAAGTAGTGTCATAGAAAGAAAAATGAACATTCACTATCTTGTATAATGAACTTAAAGAAGGAGACAGACATGAAAGATATTATTGAGAAGATTATAGGGAAGCAGTATTTTGTTCAGGTTGTGGTGAAGATAAGAATAGGGATATATGGATTTTCATATTGTAGACAAATTAATAATTTTAAAGGGTCTGTTTTATGTGTGGTGAAGAAGGGCATATGACCAATTGGAAAGCCTACCCAGCCTCTGAAGTAGATTGCACGCCATGGAAGAAGAGAGGTCATTATGTTAAGGGCTGTCACAGCGGGAATGTTGACAGGAGAGTGAATGAGGATCATCAGAACTTTGCACAAAAAATTAGGGGACAGACGTGTGGTGAATTTAAGGATAGTGTAGAGATAGACGGAGTAAGTGTATTAGGGTGTATTTGGGTGTAAAGGGGGCTTATTTGCTGAGGTGGACACATCAAAGTTATTAAGTTTAATTCTAAATCTTAGTGCAGATCCCCAAATACAGCGCAATTAGAGTCTGGATTCTGCCATGAGCTAACTAGGTTGCTTTCATGAAGGCCCTTTAGAATGCTGCTTTTACAACATTATGTATCTGATACAAACCTCTAGCAGCAGATTCCTTAACTTAGAAATCACCCCAGGCATCAGACTGGATCCAGATTGTTTTTTTTTTGTGAGCAGTACTCCGGTAGGTGGCGTAGCTTGGCTCCGCGTGGTGTCGTCAGCGTCATTCGTGCTGGATGTGACATGCGCAGTGTTAATATAGGCACCACGCCAGCAACCTGACGTCAGTTCTTTTATTTCCGTGCCAGTCAGCACACATCACTAGAACAGCTACCCCCAGTCGCTTTTTGATTGACTTTTTTCAAACTTTTGTCGAAGATTTTTCAAGACATTGGCCCTCATTAGAACCCTGGGGGTAAATGCCGCTTACCGCCATGCAGAAGACCGCCAACATACCGCTGCGGCCGCGGAATTCCGCTACAGGTATTACGACCCACAGCTCGGAATCCGCCATAATACAGACACCCACACAAGTCCGCCACACCAAAGGTCAGTGATAAACTGGCAATAACAAAACCGCCACTGTCACTCCAGCAGGAATACGCCCACACTATCACGACCCACGAATCAACGTGGTGGTGTTTCAACCGCTGTAATCCGTTGGCAGTACACACCGCCACGCTCAAAATACACACACAATTACAAAACCACACCACATTAGACAATTCAAAATACACACACCTGATACACATACACACACCACACCCACACACCCAATCCAATATAAAGCACACACCCACATCACCCACAAACCCTTACTACCGGAAATTTGAAAGAAGGCCACAGAGAGACACTACCTAAAACAACACCAGCATCCACAGACACACAACACCATCACTTACACTACATCCACACACCTCAAACAACACACACCAACACATCCCCCCACACATCACAACACACACCACCTCACACATCACCCACACCACATCACGGCACCTCAACGACACTCCAGGTTCTCTGAGGAGGAGCTCAGGGTCATGGTGGAGGAAATCATCCGGGTAGAGCCACAGCTATTCGGATCACAGGTGCACAAGACTTCCATTGCAAGGAAGATGGAGCTATGGCGCAGAATTGTCGACAGGGTCAACGCAGTGAGCAGCATCCAAGAACACGGGATGACATCAGGAAGAGGTGGAACGACCTACGGGGGAAGGTGCGTTCCGTGGTCTCCAGACACCAGATTGCTGTAAAGAGGAGTGGTGGTGGACCCCTCACCTCCTCCTCCACAACTAACAAAATGGGAGGAGCAAGTCTTGGCAATACTGCATCCTGAGGGCCTCGCAGGAGTAGCAGGAGGACTGGACTCTGGTAAGTCAAATATTTATTACCATATACCCCACCCCACCTGCATGCCATCACATACCCACACCCTCTCTCTCACCCCCATCACTCCAACACCTCACATATGCCCCACTATCACAACCCAGCCATTCCAATACCAAGCCCTGCATGCAACACCAAAGCATTGACACCCATCACTAAAGCGTGTCCACTACAGATACCCACACAGACCCCAAACCAACTATCACACAAGGACCAAGCCAAGAATGCAAGCACTGGAGTACAGGGTCACTCACCCATTGCACACGATGGCACACACAGATGCAATAATCATGCCTTTACACCCCTACAAGACCCCTACCCAACGTCACCGGACAGGAGGTACCAGACATATCCAGTCCCCCCACAGAAGAGGCCCACAGTGATGACAGCAGCTCTGCACAACTGGATCATAATGACCAGCCCGGCCCATCAGAGATCTCGGGACAGTCGGTTCCCCTAACACTGACACAAGCCACCACAGAGCCTCCCCCCTCAGGAAACACCAGCACAGCACCCACCCAGCGGGCCCATCCCTCTGTTCCCAGCACACGTCAATCAGCAGTGTGTCCACCACTACAGGGAACCCACGCAGCCCCACTAACACAGGATGATCAGGGACCTGGGGGCAGTGGGCACTTGGTTCAGGGCACAGAGGCACAGGAAAACAGGGAAGCTGGGAGGACTGCTGTGCAACAGGGGGAGGACAGGCCCAGGGAACCCACTCTCCACGAGGCAATCTCCAACATCATGGGAGCTTACCATCATTCCCAGGAGACAATGGCAACGGTACTGGCCAAGTTTCAGGAGACCCAGCGGCTGCAGGAGGAACACTACCTGGGGATCAGGGAGGACTTGAAGTCCATTAACAACACCCTGGTCACCATTGCAGGGGTGCTGCAAGACCTTGTCAACACCAGGAGGGACACAGTGGCACAACAAGGGGCCCCTGACACTAGCCTGGACGATGAACAGCCCTCCACCTCCGCCGGCGCTACTGGACAGGAGGCACCGCCACAGGAACACAACACCACCACCCCACCCCCGGCATATGCAGAACCACCCCGCAAACGGTCCCTGACATCCAGGAACAAGACAGAGAACATTGCCAAGACCCCGCCAGGAAATGAGACCCCCCTGAATGTCACCCTTCTGTCCCACTTTGTCACCCTGTCCATCCTTCAACTGCCATTGCTCCACTTCCTATGCCCCTTTGGACAATGCACCTGTGCAACAAATAGACTGGACTCTGCCATGGACATTCCTCCACCATCCCCCCAGCCCATTTTACAACCCCCTACACTTATTTGCACAGAAATAAACACACTTCAATCACAAAACAATTTGGAGTCAGTCTGTGCTTTCACAAACGTGTAATTGCAATAACCAGGGAATATAGCAATGTCAATTTACTTGTGCACATACCGATGTAACACAGCTGTAGGCCTGGAGGAAATATAGCAGAGGGCACAAAGTGGGACCCACATCTGTGAAATGGAAAGGCAAAGTGGCAAGTCAGGGTCCATACACTGAGTGAAAAAGACAGACAGACAGGCTGGCGGTGCTCCCAAGGGCATTCTGACCGCGGCGGTATTGCCGCGGTCAGAAACGGAAAACCGGCGGTCTCCCGCCGGTTTTCCGCTGCCCTGAGGAATCCTCCATGGCGGCGCAGCTTGCTGCGCCGCCATGGGGATTCCGACCCCCTCACCGCCATCCTGTTCCTGGCGGTTTTGCCCGCCAGGAACAGGATGGCGGTGAGGGGTGTCGTGGGGCCCCTGGGGGCCCCTGCAGTGCCCATGCCAATGGCATGGGCACTGCAGGGGCCCCCATAAGAGGACCCCTAAAAGATTTTCAGTGTCTGCCATGCAGACACTGAAAATCGCGACGGGTGCTACTGCACCCGTCGCACCCTTCCCACTCCGCCGGCTCCATTTGGAGCCGGCTTCCTCGTGGGAAGGGGTTTCCCGCTGGGCTGGCGGGCGGCCTTCTGGCGGTCGCCCGCCAGCCCAGCGGGAAACACAGAATAACCTCGGCGGTCTTCTGACCGCGCAGCGGTATTCTGGCGGCTCCCGCCGGCACCGCGGTTACCGTGGCCGGCGGGAGTCAGAATGACCCCCTTAGTCTCCTGTGACTTCCAGGTGTGCAGCAATTGGGCTTAGGCCTCGTACCCCATGGGCATGTGATTAATCTGGGAGCTATAAGTGCATGGCATAGTGCAGAGGGTTGCTCACTGTCTGTTGTGTCCGCCAACGGTAGTGGTGTTGCATGCACTGAACATGTCTTTCTTCTGTCTTTCCCCCCCCACTTTTTGTGGTCTCCCTGTTCTTGTGTGCAACAGCATCATCAGGCGGAGGAGCATTGGCACCGGAGCAATAGGGAGCTGCATCCCACTTGGCCCTGGAGGGTGAAGCAACGGAGTCTGAAGCCACCAGTGGGACGGAGTGCGAGGGGAGCTCCACAGCGGGGACAGGAGCATACACCAGCGACTCCTCCTCTGATGGGAGCTCCCTAGCGGTGGCGGGCCCCTCTGTGCCCACCGCATCAACAGGTACAGCCGCTACCCCCCCTACCAGCACCGCCCTCCCAGCAGCCCCTCAGCATGTGTCCCGTGCCTGCTCACCCAGAAGGGTGGGCATCTCCTTCGCCCCAGGGACCTCAGGCCCTACCCCAGTCAGCCCTGCTGCCCTCAGTGAGGAGGCTATTGACCTCCTGAGATCCCTCACTGTTGGGCAGTCTACCATTCTGAATGCCATCCAGGGTGTTGAGAGGCATTTGCAACAAACAAATGCATACCTGAAGGGCATTCATTCTGGCCAGGCAGCCCAACAGAGTGCATTTCAGGCTCTTTCATTCTGACCAGGCAGCCCAACAGAGTGCATTTCAGGCTCTGGCCTCAGCACTGAGGGCAGCGATTGTCCCTGTGTCCAGCTTCCCCCCTACAACCTCCTCCACCCAGACCCAATCCCCTGTACCTCAGCCTATCCCAAGCACACCATCAGACCAGCATGCACACACATCAACACACAAGAGTGGCTCAGGCAAACATAAGCACCACACATCCCACAGGCACTTACACAAGCACCATACCCATGAACACATACCAACATCCACTTCCTCCACGGTATCGCCCTCCTCCATGTCTCCTTCCTCCCTCCCAGTCCTGTCTCCACTCACACCTGCATGCACTACATCCTCAGCCACTACCACCATCACCAGCACGCCCATCACCACACACCGCTCATGTGCACTCACCTCCCCCACTACCATTCACACATCCCCAGTGTCCTCTCCCAGTGTGTCAGTGAGACACCCACCCAACAGCCATCCACCTCACAACAGCCTCCAGCCCATGCACCTTCACCAAAATTCAGCAGACGTACACCTCCTACAACTACCTCTTCCTCCACTCCCAAACCCCCTCCATCTACCCGTCCCAGTGTGTCTAAAAAACTTTTCCTGTCAAAGCTTGACCTCTTCCCTTCACCTCCCCCCGTCCTTCCTTTAGGGACAGATTTTCCAGGTCCCAGCCCAGCACCTCAGCCACCACATCCCCAGGGACAGTGGTGGCAGCAACTGCGGGGTCATGGAGTGCGCAAACCATCAAGGCTGCCAGTGTGCCACGTAGCGAGGGCAAAGACATTCCGCCACCTGCCAAGGTGAAAAAGGTGCCCACATACCAGCGGGAGAAGCCGAAAACAGCTGCCACCGAGGGGTCAGCGAAAACAAAAGGGGATAGTGGCAAGACAACTGCGTCACCGTCAAAGGTGGGGAAGGGCCAAAAACTGAAGAGCAGGTCAGGAGAGGGCATGGTGGCACAGACTGAGGGACCAGTGTCACACCTTCTGTCCACGTCCACGCCAACCTGTAAGGTGGCGAACACTGCCACCTGCATTGCCAGTTGCACCGCCACCTGCACCGCCTCCGGCACGTTTACAGCTGCTGCGACAGTCCCCAGCCTCTTCCCCGGTGGGCAGCCGTCCAAGACTGCAGGAGACATCCTGCTTTCTCCCTCAGCAGGTGCTGACACATGCCCGCCGTCACAGACCCCGCTGCCAGCACCACCACCACAGACCCCGCAGCCAGCACCGCCACCACAGACCCTGCAGCCAGCACCGCCTCCACAGACCCTGCAGCCAGCACCGCCGCCACAGACCCCGCAGCTAGCAACGCTGCCACAGACCCCACAGCCAGCACTGCCATGACGGACCCCACAGCCAGCACCACCACGACGGACCCCTCAGCCAGCACCGCCACGACTGACACCGCCGCAAGCACTGCCAGCGGCCCGCGACATCCTCGGACAGTAGCGCCACCGCAGACATGCCTACCATCCCCAGTGGTCAGTTTTCCAAGGCTGGTGTTGAGTTCCAGGACCCTGGGCAGCTTCCTTGAAGCATTACTGTCATCACTGTTGTCACCTGCAGGTGGAATGCGAAGCTGCTGCAGTGTGGGGTATGTCGCTGCCTCCATGGCGTATCATGCTACCTGTACCTCGGCAATCTCATGGCACACACACCCAGGTGAGGGAATTGTACCGGCCACACTGCACGTGGAGCACTCTGGGCACAAAGCCCCCTCCAGAACCAGTGGAGTATCACATCCACTACCTCAGTCCTTGGCAGGATGAAGCACTCGGGGCACAAAGCCCCCTCCAGAACCAGTGGAGAAAGGCATCCACTACCTCAGTCCTTGGCAGGATGAAGCACTCTGGGCACAAAGCCCCCTCCAGAACCAGTAGAGAATAGCATCCACTCACCCTATCCTTGGCAGGATGAAGCACTCTGGGCACAAAGCCCCCTCCAGAACCAGTGGAGTATCACATACACTACCTCAGTCCTTGGCAGGATGAAGCACTCTGGGCGCAAAGCCCCCTCCAGAATCAGTGGAGAAAGGCATCCACTACCTCAGTCCTTGGCAGGATGAAGCACTCTGGGCACGAAGCCCCCTCCAAAACCAGTGGAGTATCACATTCACTACCTCAGTCCTTGGTAGGGTGAAGCTCTCTGGGCAAAAAGGCCCCTCCAGAACCAGTGGAGAAAGGCATCCACTTGAGAGACTGTGGCTTTGCACTCCCCAGGATAAAGCAGTGGGCAAATCACCCACTGAAGAGACTTGAGCGACTCTGGCTTTGCACTCCCCAGGATAAAGCAGTGGGCAAACCACCCACTGGAGAGACTTGAGAGACTGTGGCTTTGCACTCCCCAGGATAAAGCAGTGGGCAAACGACCCACTGGAGAGACTTGAGAGACTGTGGCTTTGCACTCCCCAGGATACATCAATGGGCATGGAGCCCCCTTGTGCAGCAGTGGTGTCGTGCGTTCATCTGGCTGAGGTGCCCCCGAGGTGCCTGTTTCATTTCGATCTGATGCCCCTGCAGTGTTCTCTCCGTTTCCAGTCAGGTATCTAGTGTGGGCTTTGTCCATGCATTTTGGGCGCAGTGATCCATGGACAATGATTGGTGCACTGTCCGGACTTGTGTAGTTGGTGTAGATAATTGCATTTACTGGATTTTGAACTTTGATAATGAGATTTCACATGATTACATTCATTCAAATCAATTCCTTTTGTCCTTGCATTCTTCCAGGGGTGGGAGGGTGAGTATGTGTATTGTTGCTGCATGTATTTGTGTGTATGGTGTTGTGGGTGTGGATGGGGGTGGGGGTGTTGCGTGTGTGTGTCACTCTCTTCCCCCCTCCCCTGTGTTGTAGGTGCAGTACTCACCGTGGTCGTCGCCGCCGTCGTTGGTGCTCCTGATTGAAGAGAAGGAAGACCAGCATCAGCAGTATCTGCAATTCGGGCTCCATGGCGTCCTGGTTCCTAGTGGGGTGTGGAGAGGTGAGTGTTTTCCCTTCTGTGTACTGTTTCCGCCGTGTTTTTGTTCGTGTTGGTTCCGCCCCGCAAAAGGTGGCGAGTAGGCATCTTGTGATAAGGTGGGTGGTACATTGTCTTCCGCCTGTCTGTTGGCGGTTACCGCCACGCTGTTTGTTTATACCACCGTGGCAGTCACAGTGTTAAATTGGCTGCCTATGTTGGTGGTTTCCGCCACAGTCGTAATCCCATTTTTTTTCCGCCTGCCTGTTTGCGGTATTTCCACCACTTCAACACCGACCGCCAGGGTTGTAATGAGGGCCATTGTCTCCTGGTGGTACAGGGATGTCCGTGAGGAAGGCTGGTTTCCACACCTTGTCTGCCTCGAACACAACCACAACGCCAAGACCTCGAGCTCCTTGCTGCTCGACGTGCGACCCTGTGACTGTCTCGATACTGGTCGAAAGAAAAGTCCCAGGATCAGTCGTTGAGCCACTTCAAACACACGTTATCACACTCAAAGTTGTCCGGGTGTTCGGGTTAAGTCTCACAAGAACAAAAAGAACAAGAAGTTGAAGAGGTCTTCCACTTCACCCTGACTGTTGAAGTCTTGTGATGAGACGAGGGAGCATCTGCATTTAAGGCCTGGCTCCGCGGTGGAGCCTGCACCTGGGCCTTCTCCTTACCTCCCTCAGTTTTCAGTGGCCGGAGCGACCCCCGCCCAACTTCGAGAAATTTATGAAGCCATTCACTTTATATTTGGATGGCCCGTCCCCATGGAGCACCTCTGGGCCCTGCAGGTTTGTGAGGGGCCACTACTAGTCTGTGGCGGCTGACTATCCACTGGCACCAATTAGGCCCCTTGAATTTATGGACAGATATGGACTGGCGCTGGTCGCGCCACCTCTAACTTCCCTGGCTCCAGTGCTGACATCCCTGGTGCCACCGTCACCCACCATCGGGGCCATCCATATTCTCATCCCCAAGTCCAACACGGAGCAGGATGGGTATTGTCAGATGCCGATTCCGGCGGTGACTGAAGACATTCCATCCAGGCAAGAGCATGTGCCTATTCCTATGGTTTAAAACTTGGAGATAAATTGGAGGGGCCACTGGACTCTGAAGAATACCAGCCCTTAGACCACTGAGGACCATTGTGAGGATTTGGTGGATGCCAGTAGACTGGACACATCCCTAGATAATAACTTGATCCCTACACCTACCAAAGCTATGAAAGTGTGAGCCTTATTGGCAAATCTGGAGAGGAGTGTGACCAAGATCCTGGACCTCCAGCTGCCCTCCATGGCTGTCAAGATGGACGTCTTGATGTAGGTGCTTCAGCCACGAGTCACCCCTTCCAAACACTTCTCCTGTATAATGACGCCCTCACAGATGTCCTACGTGGGGCCTGGTCTACTGTGAATAGGACAATTGCCAGCGCCATCGCCTCGCCCCAGGGAACCCCAGATTTCTTCACCCAACATCCTACCCCTGAGAGCTTGGTGGTCCAAGGCTCCACTTCCAAAATAAATCCTGATGCATTCCCTACTGCTCCACCAGACAGGGAATCCAAGATACTGGGGCCCATATTTATACTTTTTTACCACCGCATTTGCGCCACTTTTTGACGCAAAAGCGGCGCAAACTTACAAAATACAATTGTATTTTGTAAGTTAGCGCTGCTTTTGCGTCAAAAAGCGCTGCAAAAACGGCGCAAAAAAAGTATAAATATGGGCCTGGATACTTTGGGAAAGAAGCCTGCCACTGTGGTCAGTGAACACTGTGTGACTTTTGGGCCGTTACTCCCCAGTGCTCTGTAACTCGTCTGCTGCTTATGGTCTGAGAGGAGGCCAGAGCCATACTCTCTCTCTCTCTCTCGAGCTTTTGCTAACGGGGGGGGGGGAACGCAGCTAAGTTTGCCATACTACTTATGCCGTCCACTTGCGACAGGATGATGGAGGACCGTATCTCTTTACTCCACCAGCAAGTGTCTGCTCTCTTGGCCATAGAGAGTGTGCCGGCACCAGAAGTGGGTTGTGGTTGCTTGTTCCGCTACTTTATGGTGCTCAAGAAGGATGGAGGCCTTCGTCCTTTCCTAGACTTGCACCCTCTCAATTTCTTAATGAAAAAGGAGAAATTTAAAATGCTCACACTCGCTCAAGTCCTGTCTGCCCTAGATCCTGGAGACTGGATAGTAGCACTGGACTTTCAGGACACATACTTCCACATCCCTGCCCTGCCTGCCTACAGACGTCTCCTGCGGTTCATGGTAGTTCATGACCACTTTCACTTTACTGTGCTCCCCTTTGGCCTAACCACTGCCCCTTGGGTGTTCACCAAGGTGATGGTGGTGGTTGCAGCTCATTTGCATAGATCAGGGGTGCCAGTCTTCCCCTATCTCAATGACTGGTTGTTGAAGGCAGTCTCGTCTCAGTCAGCTGTCTCCTAATTTCAGACTACGGATGATCTCCTGCACTCACTGGGGTTCACTATCAATGGGCCAAAGTCACACCTGACCCATTCTCAGATGCTCCCTTTCATCTGAGCTGGTCTGGGAACAGTGCAGTTTCAGGCTTATCCTACCGGACGGTGAGTCCAGGATATCCAGGCTATGGTACCGATGTTTCAGCCTCTGTCTTGGATTTCGTGAGACTGACTCTGTAGCTGCTGGGCCTCATGGCCTCCAGCATCCTGCTTGTGACATATGCCTGCTGGCATATGCGAGCTCTGCAGTGGGGCCTAAAGGTCCTGTGGGCTCATCATCAGGGGAATCTCTCCGACATGGTCCAGATCTCAGAAGGCTTTGCAAAAGATCTGCATTGGTGGTTAATGAACCACGATTGGGTCTGCAGGAGACCCCTCTCCCTTACCTAACCAGATCTGACAGTAGTGAAAGATGCAACACTCCTGGCTGGGGCGGCCATCTGGGAGAGGTAGAGATCATAGGTCTCTGGTCCCCAATGGAATCCAGACTCCATATCAACCTGTTAGAGCTCCAAGGGATACGACTGCCACTGAAGGCTTTTCTGTCCCCTATCAAGGGAAGGCTAGTGCAGGAGTTCACAGACAACACCACCGCCATGCGGTACTACAACACACAGGATGGGCTAGAGTTATGTACCCTTTGTCAAGAGGACCTATGTCTCTGTACATGGATGGAACATCAGGGCATTTCCGTGGTTGTTCAGCACCTAGTGGGATCTCTGGACACAAAAGCAGATGAACTCAGCTGAAGATACCTAGCGGATCTGAAATGGCATCTCCATCCGGAGGTGGTGCACAGTCGCTTTTAGCAGTTGGGTGAGCCTTTGTTAGTTCTGTTCCCTGCTGCTGAGAACATGGAATGTCAGCACTTCTGCATGCTGGAGTTTTCTAGGCAGCTCTTGTTCGGAGTTGCTTTTCATCTCGAGTGGAGCTCTGGCCTCCAGTACACCTTTCCCCCCATATCACTCCTGCCCAGGATTCTCAAGAAGATGAAAAACAACTGGGCTCAAGTTATCCTTGTGGCTCCAGACTGGGCTCAGAGACTCTGGTATCCTGAGCTATTGAGCATGGCCATAGTCAGGCTGCCCCTTCAGGAGGATATTCTGTTGAAGCAGCAGGTGAGGGTTCTCCCCCTGAACCTGTCAATGCTCCACCTTTGTGCGTGAAGATTGAGCAATAGTTGACAATTTGTGACCTTTCGCTTGCATTCTGTAATTTTATCTTGGCATCTCAGCATCCCTCCACCAAGACGTTATACACCAGCCATTGAAGCAAGTTTGTTGCATGCTGTTCAGACAAACAGCCCTGTAACCACACCCCTTTCCCAAGTTCCTTTGTTTATCCTTACCCTGGCCCAGCAGGGCTCTGTACTGGGCATGTTGAAGGGTTAGTCATCTGCCATGTCCACCTTCCTCCGACTGTCAGATCAGCACACCCCTACTGCAAATAGGTTTCTTGAAGGTTTGCAACACTTATTTCCTCCCGCTCCCTTTGTTATGCTTCAAAGGGACTGTGAGGAAGAGGACCCTGAACCCTATTACTTACCTGATAATCACCTTGGGACATGCTCTCCTGTCACTCGTGTCCACCCTGACTCCTGTAAACAAAAAGAGAAATGAGTCGTCAGAAGGCAAGGGAACTGCAAACAACAAGAAACAGTAAAGACTGACTATTCTGTTTCAGGACAGGGAGGCGGGGCCACCACTATTAAGTACCAATCCTTAGAGAGGGAAGTAGAACAACAGGAATATGCCAAGGACAGCCACGTCGGAGGAGAGGAGTACAGCAAGGATGCCAGTAAGCAAAATGACCCTAGTGAGCAGTGGACATTCCGAGACACCAAAGCTGAGAGCCAAGAGGAGTTCTACACCAACAACGATGAGTGTCCCGAGACAGGGTCTAAAGAGTGGTGGACGCTGCCATAGGATGCTGTCTCGCCCGCCACAACTCAGGAGAGTTAATCAGGGAAGGGAGTGGGTAGTATTGGTGGTGGTTGGTTTTCACAGGCACACAGCAGGAGGAAGGACACAGGACAGCAGGTTAGCAAATAATGTTTAACCTTTTGGCTGCGGGCATCAGCCACTGGCCGATGCCCACACTCCCTCCCTGGTGCGGGTCATGACAAGTGGCCGACACCAGGGAGAGGGTTAAAAATCATCCGGTGCAATGCACCGGAGGATTTTTATTTTATTTTTCCCCGTAGAAGAACTTCCGCGTCTCCATGCCGCCCCCCTCCCGCCCCCTTGTGACGTCACAGTTTTTCCCCACCGGAGAAGAAGAGAAGCAGGTAAGCGTTCTCTTGTTCTCCGGTGTGGAAAAAAAGGCCAAAAACGGCCTCCCCAGATGCCAGGGAGGCATCGATGGAAAGGGGGGGCTCTCCCCTTTCCATCGATGCCTCCCTGGCACCGTTTCCTGGCCATGGATCACAGCACAGCTGCGATCCATGGCAAGGAAACGCCCCTAGGCACCAGGGATCTTCTTTGGGGGGGTCGGCCTCCTTGTAAAAGGGCTGCCCCCCTCCCCCTGGGGCAATATTTATTTATTTCCACTGATTTGGGGGGAGATTGCGCCCCCCACATTATAAAAAAATAAAAATAAATTTAAAAAAATGAAAACAAAATGGCGGGGTCGGCCCTCAGAACACGGGCCCACCACAAGGGCTAAAAAAAACGTGTAGTTTTGCCTGGGGGGGCCGATCGCCCCCCAGGGTAAAAACAAGAAAAAAAAAACAAATTGTTTATGGTCAGCCCTTAGGGTGACCATCTATGGGGCCATTTGTTTTTTATATACATGAGTGCTTTGCCAAGGGCAAGCACACATGTATGAAAAAAAAAGTTTGTGAAATGAGTGTCTTGTTTTCTCTCTCTCTCTCATATATATGTATATATATATATATATATATATATATATATATATATGTTTTTTTTGTTTTTTTTTCAGGTCGAGCATTGCAGCGCCCATGCGCTGCTTTTCTGACTTGGTGTGGATCTGGGCTTCTAACAATGCCCACCACTACCACTCGTTCGTGTGCTTGCCCTTCAAAAATCCTTTGATTACATTGGAAAATGGTTTACCTTTTTCCCGCCTTGGGGAGGTTTTGTTACCGCCTTGGCCATCGCCCCTGGTACATGGCTAATTGCACTTTTGCTGTTATGTTTAACTGCGAGTGAACTTCTTTTCCCTTTGTGTATCTCTTCACCTGATGCTCATGGTGGCCATGGCGCTGTGAATCGGCTCTCTTATGTGAAAGTGTTTAACTTTCAATTATCAATTTATGTGGCAAGAAAAGTTGGGTTAGGAGTTTATAACGCTAATAGCTCTAACTCGAGCAGATGCGAGACCCATTGCATTGTAAATGCTTGTTTTTCTTTTGTGTGTTGTTTTATAATGGTGAACAATTTCACTGCACTCCACGAGGACCGTGATCAAGACTCCTTGGTGAGTTGAAACACGTTGGTGGTTATTGACTGCAATAAAATACACGTTTATTTGTACCTCGTGGGGTGCGGTGAACTTTTTCGGCATTACATAATTTCTAGATTGGTCTTCTCTGTCACTGGGCACCGGCAGTGGAGTGTGCCGCCCAGCAACCCTTCAACCACTTTGTTTCTAAACATATATATATATATTATTATATATATATATATGCAACACAAATTGGTTAAAAGATTGTTACGCAGCGCACTCCACTGCCGGTGCTCAGTGATGGAGGAGAGCAACCTTGAAAATATTTTGTGAACAAGAATCTCACCGGACTCCACAAAGTTCAAATTGACATGTTTTTTTGCAAGTATAAACAATGAAAGAAAAGAGTGACTCATTTACTGTGATCAAGACTCCTTGAGAGTCGAAACGCGTACGTGGCTGTTGCTTGCAATAAAAGATGCCAATTTGAACCTCTTGGAGTGCGGTGAGATTCTTGTTCACACAATATATATATATATGCATGTATGCATGTCTTTTCTGTAGTGGCAGTTGCCATAAAGTAGCGCAGATGGTTTATTGTCCTGCTGCAAAGGAGATACATTTATATGTATTTAGCTGAGTGGATTAGTAAAGGCAAGCGTTACCTGCGCTTTAAAACAAATGTTATGCCAGGGGGACTATGGAGATATGAGTAGCACTTTTGCTGGGTAGTACTGAGGGAATTAGAGGAGGAGGTAATGGGAGGCAGAGCACCAAAAATGACTGTTTCACAGGGTGTGTGGTAAGGTGAAGTAATACATTCTTTTTTTGTTTTTTGCTGTGTTTTCAGAGAATCTGCAGAATTGGAGAAGAAGCGAAGGTAAGGTGACGACATTTCCTATTGTACACAACAAACATACCCACAAGCAATTTTGTGACTATCTGCCTTCTACGTAGGCTAGTAATTTAGAGGGACAGTTTAGCCAGTTGCAGAGATGGCGTGTCGTTGGATGACTGCTGATCAAGCCCTAACTCAGGTTATGGAGGACAGTTCTGATGTAGGCTCAGAGACTGAGGCAGCAGACACTGAGACAGCATCTGAGGGAGAGGAAAATGGGGCAGATTCTGGGAGTGATTTTTCAGTCGGCGGAGTCCCATCCAATGACACCTCTTCCAGTGACTCTGAAGGAGACAATGACGACATCCGTGCTGTCCCTTCGCAAGCACATTCTGGGCAGCGGGACCACATTGGGTTAGCCGAACCCAGAGAGCACGTGCTTGCTGCCGCAAGCACAGAGAGAGTGCTCTCTTGGCAGCCCCCCTGTTTGGTTCAGCCCCAAATTCCACCTTTTACTGGTGACGCTGGATGTAAAGTCGATACAGCTAACTTTCTGCCAGTCGACTACATCTATCTATTTTTGGATGTTGACTTCCTTCAGAAAGTTGTGCAGCAAACAAATTTGCGTGCAGACCAATTTCTGAGGGAGCGCGGAGGCACTCTAGGGCCCCGTTCTAGGGCACGCCAGTGGACTCCCACTTCGCTGGCGGAGTTGAAGATATTTTTGGGCCTTAAGCTCAAAATGGGGTTAGTGCAGAAACCCACCTTGCAGTCCTACTGGACGACTCGCACGGTTTGGGTAACTCCCATCTTCGCACCATACATGAGCAGAGATCGTTTTTTGCTACTGCAGCGCATGCTGCATTTCAATGACAATTCTGCTGCATTGCCCCGGGACCATCCAAATCATGACAGGTTGTTCAAAATTCGGCCTGTCGTGGAACATTTGTCTGTCAGGTTTCCAGAGATCTATACTCCTGGAAAGAATATAGCAGTCAATGAGTCCTTGATCCTGTACAAAGGACGGCTGCTTTTCAGACAGGACATTGCGAGCAAAAGAGCTCGCTATGGCATAAAGCTGTACATGCTGTGTGAGACCTCTACTGGCTATGTGTACAGCTTGAGAGTGTATACAGGGAAGGATTCTACCCTAAACCCTGTAGGTTGCCCTGTAGGTTAGGGGTCACAGGTAAGATTGTATGGGAACTTGTCCAGCCACTTCTTCACAAAGGTTATAACCTTTATGTGGACAATTTCTATACAGGAGTAGAGCTGTTCAGTGAGCTCTACAAAGCTGGCACTGTGGCCTGCGGTACAGTTCGTTGTAACCGCAAAGGATTGCTGCGGGAGCTTGTTTGCAAGAAGCTCCAGAAATCCCAGAGTACTGCATTGCATTCTAACGAACTGCTCGCAGTCAAGTTCCTAGATAGGCGTGATGTATACGTGCTCACTACAATTCATGATGAGAGCACTTCTCCCATCACGGTTTGAGGTCAGATGGCCGAAGTCCACAAGCCCATCTGTATACTTGATTACAATAAGTACATGGGCGGAGTGGACAAGAATGACCAGGTTCTTCAACCATACAATGCGTGTCGTAAAACTCGCACTTGGTACAAGAAACTGTTTACCCACCTGATTCAGATGGCAACATATAATGCGTATGTTGTTTACCGTCAGACAACCACAGGAAGACTCATGACTTTCCTTGACTTCCAGTTGTCTGTAATTGAAAGCCTCACTGCTGTTACAGAAGAAGCCTCCACCTCATATGTTATGGAGGATGTGGCAAGGCTGCAGGAGCGACACTTTGCTGATCGCATTCCTAAAACACCCAAAAAGGATCGTCGATGCCGTCGCTGTAAAGTGTGCTCGAAGCATGGAAAGCGGCTGGAGAGTCGGTATTACTGTCCCCAGTGTCCATCACAACCAGGCCTGTGTATCCCTACTTGCTTTACGTTGTATCATACTAAAGCAAAGTTCTGGGAAATCGACTGAGGGTGAGCTGGCTTTGGGTAATCCTTTCAGTGGCAGTGCATGGATACCGAACATCCATGGGCCACTGCTTCGTTAGGCAAGGAGCCACAGAATTTTACTTCATCATGGACTTCCTTTTGGACTGCTTGACAGCTAAATCCACCGTCCGAGCGTGGTCGGTGTTCTGTTCAATTAACATGCATTATATTCCCCCTACTGCATATACTAGTGGACAGAACATATGCCACATTGCCACGGAGTACCCTTTCTTCACCTGCATGTCTACCTTACTTTCAACTGTAGATATGCTCTCTCAGTTTGAGCTTCCACAAACTAGTATAGGTTCACTTGGCTATTATACAGGATTAGCCAGGACTCTGATGAGAACAGAGACATGAATGGGTAAGGAAAGCTTATGGTAGGAGTGCCTTCACAGGGTCATTGCACAGGTAGAAGGCAGATAGTAAAGGTAGTACAGATGTACATCATCTACACCTATGGATTCAAACCCATTGGTGCCATCCCAGCACTGAAGGAGAATGACTTGTATAGGTCAGTGTTTGACCTGCTTTTCATGTTCATCCTCCATCAGAACTTAGTAGATGTTCAGTTTGCTGTATAAGTGCATTATAGTCACATCACTGCACATAATGTTGGCTGGGACATATGCTACGTTCTCATGGACACCCCTATGTACCAAACACTACCCTTTTTCATAGCCTATGACCTTCTCTTTAGGGAACATCATGAGAAATCCCCAGCATGTCTCCCTTAGTTTCAAAGGTAGATATGCTCACTCAGTTCGAGGAATCACTTTGTATGGCATACTCAGACACCTCCAACTTGCATCCACAAACTGGAAGGAGTTGGATTTAGCACAGAGAGTGCGTTAAAGGCGCATGAAAAACATGTCTTCCTGAGCCTCAGGTGGCTGTCACAGGAGTCATTAGTAAAGGTTTGTTACGCATGCATTTGGTAATGTTAAGGAAGAAGGAGACAGTTAGCCTATGACCTTCTCTTTAGGTAACATCATGAGAAATCCCCAGCATGTCTCCCTTAGTTTCAAAGGTAGATATGCTCACTCAGTTCGAGGAATCACTTTGTACGGCATACTCAGACACCCCCAACTTGCATCCACAAACTGGAAGGAGTTGGATTTAGTACAGAGAGTGCGTTAAAGGCGCATGAAAAACATGTCTTCCTGAGCCTCAGGTGGGTGTCACAGGAGTCATTAGTAAAGGTTTGTTACGCATGCATTTGGTAATGTTAAGGAAGAAGGAGGCAGTTACTTGACAGGTGGTAAAATGTAGTCAAACTTATTCTGTTCTGTGGCGTGTGAATGTGATGGGCCCTTGTCTGGCAGCGGTAAGTTAATGTGAGTGCAGTGATTGGTTGGATTGGGCCCGTGGCTGGCGATATGAAAGGGTTGTTTGTTCTGCGTATATGGCGTGTGAATGGACCATAAAGAGGTTGGTGCCTGGACGCGGCTTTATGGCCCACCTTCAGAAGGCTTGGTTTCAATATTCAGATACTTTGATAAGTAATCATGCTTTGAAACCATAACTTCTGGAGGTGCTAAAACCAACCAGTGTGAGTGGTGGGTTAACTTTAACAAACTAGTACCAGGGAGTCCAAGGGTGCAGGACTTGCGTGGCTCTCACCAGTTTTCCTTCACCCAGAATCCCCTTGAAATCACAAAATGTGCTTAAAAAACAAATTTTCCTTGCATTCCAATGAGCAGAAGTCCAGGGATCTGCAGGGATCCTCAAAATTCCTACCACCCAGTGTTTCCCTACTTGTCCTGATAAAAACACAACCTCGCTTGTGTGCCTGCGCCTAGTGCCTGCTTCAGGAATTCATCACTCCAGGGTTAACATTAGCCCTCATGCAAGGACTACCATTGACCCTTGTGTGATCCATTCCTGTTGCGGGCGCTAGGCCTACCCAAACAAGTGAGGTATCATTTTTATCGGGAGACTTGGGGGAACGCTGGGTGGAAGGAAATTTGTGGCTCCTCTCAGATTCCAGAACTTTCTGTCACCGAAATGTGAGTAAAACTTGTTTTTTTAGCCACATTTTGAGGTTTGCAAAGGATTCTGGGTAACAGAACCTGGTCAGAGCCCCACAAGTCACCCCATCTTTGATTCCCCTAGGTCTCTAGTTTTCAAAAATGCGCTGGTTTGCTAGGTTTCCCAAGGTGCCGGCTGAGCTACAGGCCAAAATCCACAGGTACGCACTGTTTTCTATGAAAAAATGTGATGTGTCCATGTTCTGTTTTGGGCCATATCCTTTCGCGGGCGCTAGGCCTACCCACACAAGTGAGGTATCATTTTTATCGGGAGACTTGGGGGAATGCTGGGTGGAAGGAAATTTGTGGCTCCTCTCAGATCCCAGAACTTTGTCACTGAAACGTGAGGAAAATTTGTTTTTTTAGCCACTTTTTGAGGTTTGCAAAGGATTCTGGATAACAGAACCTGGTCAGAGCCCCACAAGTCACCCCATCTTGGATTCCCCTACGTCTCTAGTTTTCAAAAATGCACAGGTGTGGTAGGTTTCCCTAGGTGCCGGCTGAGCTAGAGGCCAAAATGTACAGGCAGGCACTTTGCAAAAAACAGCTGTGTTTTCTGTCAAAAAATGGGATGTGTCCACGTTGTGTTTTGGGGCATTTCCTGTCGCGGGCGCTACGCCTACCCACACAAGTGAGGTATAATTTCTATCGGGAGACTTGGGGGAACACTGGGTGGAAGGAAATTTGTGGCTCCTCTCAGATTCTAGAACTTTCTGTCACCGAAATGTGAGGAAAACGTGTTTCTTTAGCCACTTTTTGAGGTTTGCAAAGGATTCTGGGTAACAGAACCTGGTCAGAGCCCCACAAGTCACCCCATCTTGGATTCCCCTAGGTCTCTAGTTTTCAAAAATGCACAGGTTTGGCAGGTTTCCCTAGGTGCCGGCTGAGCTAGAGGCCAAAATGTAAAGGCAGGCACTTTGCAAAAAAAAGCTGTGTTTTCTGTCAAAAAATGGGATGTGTCCATGCTGTGTTTTGGGGCATTTCCTGTCGTGGGCGCTAGGCCTACCCACACAAGTGAGGTATCATTTTTATCGGGAGACCTGGGGGAACACTGGGTGGAAAGAAATTTGTGGCTCCTCTCAGATTCCAGAACTTTCTGTCACCGAAATGTGAGTGAGGAAAACGTGTTTTTTTAGCCACTTTTTGAGGTTTGCAAAGGATTCTGGGTAATAGAACCTGGTCAGAGCCCCACAAGTCACCCCATCTTGGATTCCCCTAGGTCTCTAGTTTTAAAAAATGCACAGGTTTGGTAGGTTTCCCTAGGTGCCGGCTGAGTTAGAGGCCAAAATGTACAGGCAGGCACTTTGCAAAAAACAGCTGTGTTTTCTGTCAAAAAATGGGATGTGTCCACGTTGTGTTTTGGGGCAATCCCTGTCGCGGGCGCTACGCCTACCCACACAAGTGAGGTATCATTTCTATCAAGAGACTTGGGGGAACACTGGGTGGAAGGAAATTTGTGGCTCCTCTCAGATTCCAGAACTTTCTGTCACCGAAATGTGAGGAAAACTTGTTTTTTTAGCCACTTTTTGAGGTTTGCAAAGGATTCTGGGTAATAGAACCTGGTCAGAGCCCCACAAGTCACCCCATCTTGGATTCCCCTAGGTCTCTAGTTTTAAAAAATGCACAGGTTTGATAGGTTTCCCTAGGTGCCGGCTGAGCTAGAGGCCAATATGTACAGGCAGGCACTTTGCAAAAAACAGCTGTGTTTTCTGTCAAAAAATGGGATGTGTCCACGTTGTGTTTTGGGGCATTTCCTGTCGCGGGCGCTAGGCCTACCAACACAAGTGAGGTATCATTTTTATTGGGAGACTTGGGGGAACGCTGGGTGGAAGGAAATTTGTGGCTCCTCTCAGGTTCCAGAACTTTCTGTCACCGAAATGTGAGGAAAATGTGTTTTTTTAGCCACATTTTGAGGTTTGCAAAGGATTCTGGGTAACAGAACCTGGTCAGAGCCCCACAAGTCACCCTATCTTGGATTCCCCAAGGTCTCTAGTTTTCAAAAACGCACAGGTGTGGTAGGTTTCCTTAGGTGCCGGATGAGCTAGAGGCCAAAATGTACAGGCAGGCACTTTGCAAAAAAACATCTGTGTTTTCTGTCAAAAAATGGGATGTGTCCACGTTGTGTTTTGGGGCATTTCCTGTCGCGGGCGCTAGGCCTACCGACACAAGTGAGGAATCATTTTTATCGGGAGACTTGGGGGAATGCAGGGTGGAAGGAAATTTGTGGCTCCTCTCAGATCCCAGAACTTTGTCACCGAAATGTGAGGAAAATGTGTTTTTTTAGCCACTTTTTGAGGTTTGCAAAGGATTCTGGGTAACAGAACCTGGTCAGAGCCCCACAAGTCACCCCATCTTGGATTCCCCTAGGTCTCTAGTTTTCAAAAATGCACAGGTTTGGCAGGTTTCCCTAGGTGCCAGCTGAGCTAGAGGCCAAAATGTACAGGCAGGCACTTTGCAAAAAACAGCTGTGTTTTCTGTCAAAAAATGGGATGTGTCCACGTTGTGTTTTGGGGCATTTCCTGTCGCGGGCGCTAGACCTACCCACACAAGTGAGGTATCATTTTTATCGGGAGACTTTGGGGAACGCTGGGTGGAAGGAAATTTGTGGCTCCTCTCAGATTCCAGAACTCTCTGTCACCGAAATGTGAGGAAAACTTGTTTTTTTAGCCACTTTTTGAGGTTTGCAAAGGATTCTGGGTAATAGAACCTGGTCAGAGCCCCACAAGTCACCCCATCTTGGATTCCCTTAGGTCTCTAGTTTTCAAAAATGCACAGGTTTGGTAGGTTTCCCTAGGTGCCGGCTGAGCTAGAGGCCAAAATGTACAGGCAGGCACTTTGCAAAAAACAGCTGTGTTTTCTGTCAAAAAATGGGATGTGTCCACGTTGTGTTTTGGGGCATTTCCTGCCGCGGGCGCTAGGCCTACCAACACAAGTGAGGTATCATTTTTATTGGGAGACTTTGGGGAACGCTGGGTGGAAGGAAATTTGTGGCTCCTCTCAGATTCCAGAACTTTCTGTCACCGAAATGTGAGGAAAATGTGTTTTTTTAGCCACATTTTGAGGTTTGCAAAGGATTCTGGGTAACAGAACCTGGTCAGAGCCCCACAAGTCACCCCATCTTGGATTCCCCTAGGTCTCTAGTTTTCAAAAATGCGCTGGTTTGCTAGGTTTCCCCAGGTGCAGGCTGGGCTAAAGGCCAAAATCCACAGGAAGGCACTGTTTTCTATGAAAAAATGTGATGTGTCCCTGTTCTGTTTTGGGCCATTTCCTTTCGCGGGCGCTAGGCCTACCCACACAGGTGAGGTATCATTTTTATCGGGAGACTAGGGGGAACGCTGGGTGGAAGGAAATTTGTGGCTCCTCTCATATTCCAGAACTTTCTGTCACCGAAATGTGAGGAAAATGTGTTTTTTTAGCAACTTTTTGAGGTTTGCAAAGGATTCTGGGTAACAGAACCTGGTCAGAGCTCCACAAGTCACCCCATCTTGGATTCCCCTAGGTCTCTAGTTTTCAAAAATGCACAGGTTTGGTAGGTTTCCCTAGGTGCCGGCTGAGCTAGAGACCAAAATGTACAGGCAGGCACTTTGCAAAAAAACAGCTGTGTTTTCTGTCAAAAAATGGGATGTGTCCACGTTGTGTTTTGGGGCATTTCCTGTCGCGGGCGCTAGGCCTACCGACACAAGTGAGGTATCATTTTTATCGGGAGACTTGGAGGAATGCAGGGTGGAAGGAAATTTGTGGCTCCTCTCAGATCCCAGAACTTTGTCACCGAAATGTGAGGAAAATGTGTTTTTTAGCCACTTTTTGAGGTTTGCAAAGGATTCTGGGTAACAGAACCTGGTCAGAGCCCCACAAGTCACCCCATCTTGGATTCCCCTAGGTCTCTAGTTTTAAAAAATGTACAGGTTTGGTAGGTTTCCCTAGGTGCCGGCTGAGCTAGAGGCCAAAATGTACAGGCAGGCACTTTGCAAAAAAGAGCTGTGTTTTCTGTCAAAAAATGGGATGTGTCCACGTTGTGTTTTGGGGCATTTCCTGTCGCGGGCGCTAGGACTACCCACACAAGTGAGGTATCATTTTTATCGGGAGACCTGGGGGAACGCTGGGTGGAAGGAAATTCGTGGCTCCTCTCAGATTCCAGAACTTTCTGTCACCGAAATGTGAGGAAAACGTGTTTTTTTAGCCACTTTTTGAGGTTTGCAAAGGATTCTGGGTAACAGAACCTCGTCAGAGCCCCACAAGTCACCCCATCTTGGATTCCCCTAGGTCTCTAGTTTTCAGAAATGCACAGGTGTGGTAGGTTTCCCTAGGTGCCGTCTGAGCTAGAGGCCAAAATGTACAGGCAGGCACTTTGCAAAAAACAGCTGTGTTTTCTGTCAAAAAATGGGATGTGTCCACGTTGTGTTTTGGGGCATTTCTTGTTGCGGGCGCTAGGCCTACCCACACAAGTGAGGTATCATTTTTATCGGGAGACTTGGGGGAACACTGGGTGGAAGGAAATTTGTGGCTCCTCTCAGATTCTAGAACTTTCTGTCACCAAAATGTGAGGAAAACGTGTTTTCTTAGCCACTTTTTGAGATTTGCAAAGGATTCTGGGTAACAGAACCTGGTCAGAGCCCCACAAGTCACCCCATCTTGGATTCCACTAGGTCTCTACTTTTAAAAAATTTACAGGTTTGGTAGGTTTCCCTAGGTGCCGGCTGAGCTAGAGGCCAAAATGTAAAGGCAGGCACTTTGCAAAAAACAGCTGTGTTTTCTGTCAAAAAATGGGATGTGTCCACGTTTTGTTTTGGGGCATTTCCTGTTGCGGGCGCTAGGCCTACCCACACAAGTGAGGTATCATTTTTATCGGGAGACTTGGGGGAACACTGGGTGGAAGGAAATTTGTGGCTCCTCTCAGATTCCAGAACATTCTGTCACCGAAATGTGAGGAAAACGTGTTTTTTTAGCCACTTTTTGAGGTTTGCAAAGGATTCTGGGCAACAGAACCTGGTCAGAGCCCCACAAGTCACCCCATCGTGGATTCCCCTAGGTCTCTAGTTTTCAAAATGCACAGGTTTGGTAGGTTTCCCTAGGTGCCGGCTGAGTTAGAGGACAAAATGTACAGGCAGGCACTTTGCAAAAAACAGCTGTGTTTTCTGTGAAAAAATGGGATGTGTCCACGTTGTGTTTTGGAGCATTTCCTGTCGCTGGCGCTAGGGCTACCCACACAAGTGAGGTATCATTTTTATCGGGAGACCTGGGGGAACGCTGGGTGGAAGGAAATTCGTGGCTCCTCTCAGATTCCAGAACTTTCTGTCACCGAAATGTGAGGAAAACGTGTTTTTTTAGCCACTTTTTGAGGTTTGCAAAGGATTCTGGGTAACAGAACCTCGTCAGAGCCCCACAAGTCACCCCATCTTGGATTCCCCTAGGTCTCTAGTTTTCAGAAATGCACAGGTGTGGTAGGTTTCCCTAGGTGCCGTCTGAGCTAGAGGCCAAAATGTACAGGCAGGCACTTTGCAAAAAACAGCTGTGTTTTCTGTCAAAAAATGGGATGTGTCCACGTTGTGTTTTGGGGCATTTCTTGTTGCGGGCGCTAGGCCTACCCACACAAGTGAGGTATCATTTTTATCGGGAGACTTGGGGGAACACTGGGTGGAAGGAAATTTGTGGCTCCTCTCAGATTCTAGAACTTTCTGTCACCAAAATGTGAGGAAAACGTGTTTTCTTAGCCACTTTTTGAGATTTGCAAAGGATTCTGGGTAACAGAACCTGGTCAGAGCCCCACAAGTCACCCCATCTTGGATTCCACTAGGTCTCTACTTTTAAAAAATTTACAGGTTTGGTAGGTTTCCCTAGGTGCCGGCTGAGCTAGAGGCCAAAATGTAAAGGCAGGCACTTTGCAAAAAACAGCTGTGTTTTCTGTCAAAAAATGGGATGTGTCCACGTTGTGTTTTGGGGCATTTCCTGTTGCGGGCGCTAGGCCTACCCACACAAGTGAGGTATCATTTTTATCGGGAGACTTGGGGGAACACTGGGTGGAAGGAAATTTGTGGCTCCTCTCAGATTCCAGAACATTCTGTCACCGAAATGTGAGGAAAACTTGTTTTTTTAGCCACTTTTTGAGGTTTGCAAAGGATTCTGGGCAACAGAACCTGGTCAGAGCCCCACAAGTCACCCCATCGTGGATTCCCCTAGGTCTCTAGTTTTCAAAAATGCACAGGTTTGGTAGGTTTCCCTAGGTGCCGGCTGAGTTAGAGGACAAAATGTACAGGCAGGCACTTTGCAAAAAACAGCTGTGTTTTCTGTCAAAAAATGGGATGTGTCCACGTTGTGTTTTGGAGCATTTCCTGTCGCTGGCGCTAGGGCTACCCACACAAGTGAGGTATCATTTTTATCGGGAGACTTGGGGGAACGCTGGCTGGAAGGAAAGTTGTGGCTCCTCTCAGATTCCAGAACTTTCTGGTACCGAAATGTGAGGAAAACGTGTTTTTTTAGCCACTTTTTGAGGTTTGCAAAGGATTCTGGGTAACAGAACCTGGTCAGAGCCCCACAAGTCACCCCATCTTGGATTCCCCTAGGTCTCTAGTTTTAAAAAATGCGCTGGTTTGCTAGGTTTCCCCAGGTGCCGGCTGAGCTAGAGGCCAAAATATACAGGCAGGCACTTTGCAAAAAACAGCTGTGTTTTCTGTCAAAAAATGGGATGTGTCCACGTTGTGTTTTGGGGCATTTCCTGTCGCGGGCGCTATGCCTACCCACACAAGTGAGGTATCATTTCTATCGGGAGACTTGGGGGAACACTGGGTGGAAGGAAATTTGTGGCTCCTCTCAGATCCCAGAACTTTGTCACCGAAATGTGAGGAAAATGTGTTTTTTAGCCACTTTTTGAGGTTTGCAAAGGATTCTGGGTAACAGAACCTGGTCAGAGCCCCACAAGTCACCCCATCTTGGATTCCCCTAGGTCTCTAGTTTTAAAAAATGTACAGGTTTGGTAGGTTTCCCTAGGTGCCGGCTGAGCTAGAGGCCAAAATGTACAGGCAGGCACTTTGCAAAAAAGAGCTGTGTTTTCTGTCAAAAAATGGGATGTGTCCACGTTGTGTTTTGGGGCATTTCCTGTCGCGGGCGCTAGGACTACCCACACAAGTGAGGTATCATTTTTATCGGGAGACCTGGGGGAACGCTGGGTGGAAGGAAATTCGTGGCTCCTCTCAGATTCCAGAACTTTCTGTCACCGAAATGTGAGGAAAACGTGTTTTTTTAGCCACTTTTTGAGGTTTGCAAAGGATTCTGGGTAACAGAACCTCGTCAGAGCCCCACAAGTCACCCCATCTTGGATTCCCCTAGGTCTCTAGTTTTCAGAAATGCACAGGTGTGGTAGGTTTCCCTAGGTGCCGTCTGAGCTAGAGGCCAAAATGTACAGGCAGGCACTTTGCAAAAAACAGCTGTGTTTTCTGTCAAAAAATGGGATGTGTCCACGTTGTGTTTTGGGGCATTTCTTGTTGCGGGCGCTAGGCCTACCCACACAAGTGAGGTATCATTTTTATCAGGAGACTTGGGGGAACACTGGGTGGAAGGAAATTTGTGGCTCCTCTCAGATTCTAGAACTTTCTGTCACCAAAATGTGAGGAAAACGTGTTTTCTTAGCCACTTTTTGAGATTTGCAAAGGATTCTGGGTAACAGAACCTGGTCAGAGCCCCACAAGTCACCCCATCTTGGATTCCACTAGGTCTCTACTTTTAAAAAATTTACAGGTTTGGTAGGTTTCCCTAGGTGCCGGCTGAGCTAGAGGCCAAAATGTAAAGGCAGGCACTTTGCAAAAAACAGCTGTGTTTTCTGTCAAAAAATGGGATGTGTCCACGTTGTGTTTTGGGGCATTTCCTGTTGCGGGCGCTAGGCCTACCCACACAAGTGAGGTATCATTTTTATCGGGAGACTTGGGGGAACACTGGGTGGAAGGAAATTTGTGGCTCCTCTCAGATTCCAGAACATTCTGTCACCGAAATGTGAGGAAAACGTGTTTTTTTAGCCACTTTTTGAGGTTTGCAAAGGATTCTGGGCAACAGAACCTGGTCAGAGCCCCACAAGTCACCCCATCGTGGATTCCCCTAGGTCTCTAGTTTTCAAAAATGCACAGGTTTGGTAGGTTTCCCTAGGTGCCGGCTGAGTTAGAGGACAAAATGTACAGGCAGGCACTTTGCAAAAAACAGCTGTGTTTTCTGTCAAAAAATGGGATGTGTCCACGTTGTGTTTTGGAGCATTTCCTGTCGCTGGCGCTAGGGCTACCCACACAAGTGAGGTATCATTTTTATCGGGAGACTTGGGGGAACGCTGGCTGGAAGGAAAGTTGTGGCTCCTCTCAGATTCCAGAACTTTCTGGTACCGAAATGTGAGGAAAACGTGTTTTTTTAGCCACTTTTTGAGGTTTGCAAAGGATTCTGGGTAACAGAACCTGGTCAGAGCCCCACAAGTCACCCCATCTTGGATTCCCCTAGGTCTCTAGTTTTAAAAAATGCGCTGGTTTGCTAGGTTTCCCCAGGTGCCGGCTGAGCTAGAGGCCAAAATATACAGGCAGGCACTTTGCAAAAAACAGCTGTGTTTTCTGTCAAAAAATGGGATGTGTCCACGTTGTGTTTTGGGGCATTTCCTGTCGCGGGCGCTATGCCTACCCACACAAGTGAGGTATCATTTCTATCGGGAGACTTGGGGGAACACTGGGTGGAAGGAAATTTGTGGCTCCTCTCAGATTCCAGAACTTTCTGTCACCGAAATGTGAGGAAAACGTGTTTTTTAGCCACTTTTTGAGGTTTGCAAAGGATTCTGGGTAATAGAACCTGGTCAGAGCCCCACAAGTCACCCCATCTTGGATTCCCCTAGGTCTCTAGTTTTCAAAAATGCACAGGTTTGGTAGGTTTCCCTAGGTGCCGGCTGAGCTAGAGGCCAAAATGTACAGGCAGGCACTTTGCAAAAAACAGCTGTATTTTCTGTCAAAAAATGGGATGTGTCCACGTTGTGTTTTGGGGCACTTCCTGTCGTGGGCGCTAGGCATAGCCACACAAGTGAGGTTTCATTTTTATCGGGAGACTTGGGGGAACACTGGGTGGAAGGAAATTTGTGGCTCCTCTCAGATTCCAGAACTTTCTGTCACCGAAATGTGAGGAAAACGTGTTTTTTTAGCCACTTTTTGAGGTTTGCAAAGGATTCTGGGCAACAGAACCTGGTCAGAGCCCCACAAGTCACCCCATCTTGGATTCCCCTAGGTCTCTAGTTTTCAAAAATGCACAGGTTTGGTAGGTTTCCCTAAGTGCCGGCTGAGCTAGAGGCCAAAATGTACAGGCAGGCACTTTGTAAAAAACAGCTGTGTTTTCTGTCAAAAAATGGGATGTGTCCACGTTGTGTTTTGGAGCATTTCCTGTCGCGGGCGCTAGGCCTACCCACACAAGTGAGGTATCATTTTTATCGGGAGACTTGGGGGGACACTGGGTGGGAGGAAATTTGTGGCTCCTCTCAGATTCCAGCACTTTCTGTCACCGAAATGTGAGGAAAACGTGTTTTTTTAGCCACATTTTGAGGTTTGCAAAGGATTCTGGGTAACAGAACCTGGTCAGAGCCGCACAAGTCCCCCCATCTTGGATTCCCCTAGGTCTCTAGTTTTCAAAAATGCGATGGTTTGCTAGGTTTCCCCAGGTGCCGGCTGAGCTAGAGGCCAAAATGTACAGGCAGGCACTTTGCAAAAAACAGCTGTGTTTTCTGTCAAAAAATGGGATGTGTCCACGTTGTGTTTTGGGGCATTTCCTGTCACGGGCGCTAGGCCGACCCACACAAGTGAGGTATCATTTTTATCGGGAGACTTGGGGGAACACTGGGTGGAAGGAAATTTGTGGCTCCTCTCAGATTCCAGAACTTTCTGTCACCGAAATATGAGGAAAGCGTGTTTTTTTAGCCACTTTTTGAGGTTTGCAAAGGATTCTGGGCAACAGAACCTGGTCAGAGCCCCACAAGACACCCCATCTTGGATTCCCCTAGGTCTCTAGTTTTCAAAAATGCACATGTTTGGTAGGTTTCCCTAGGTGCCGGCTGAGTTAGAGGCCAAAATGTACAGGCAGGCACTTTGCAAAAAACAGCAGTGTTTTCTGTCAAAAAATGGGATGTGTCCACGTTGTGTTTTGGAGCATTTCCTGTCGCGGGCGCTAGGCCTACCCACACAAGTGAGGTATCATTTTTATCGGGAGACTTGGGGGAACACTGGGTGGAAGGAAATTTGTGGCTCCTCTCAGATTCCAGCACTTTCTGTCACCGAAATGTGAGGAAAACGTGTTTTTTTAGCCACATTTTGAGGTTTGCAAAGGATTCTGGGTAACAGAACCTGGTCAGAGCCCCACAAGTCACCCCATCTTGGATTCCCCTAGGTCTCTAGTTTTAAAAAATGCGCTGGTTTGCTAGGTTTCCCCAGGTGCCAGCTGAGCTAGAGGCCAAAATCCACAGGTAGGCACTGTTTTCTATGAAAAAATGTGATGTGTCCATGTTCTGTTTTGGGCCATTTCCTTTCGCGGGCGCTAGGCCTACCCACAAAAGTGAGGTATCATTTTTATCGGGAGACTTGGGGGAACGCTGTGTGGAAGGAAATTTGTGGCTCCTCTCATATTCCAGAACTTTCTGTCACCGAAATGTGAGGAAAACTTGTTTTTTAGCCACTTTTTGAGGTTTGCAAAGGATTCTGGGTAATAGAACCTGGTCAGAGCCCCACAAGTCACCCCATCTTGGATTCCCCTAGGTCTCTAGTTTTCAAAAATGCGCTGGTTTGCTAGGTTTCCCCAGGTGCCGGCTGAGCTATAGGCCAAAATGTACAGGCAGGCACTTTGCAAAAAACAGCTGTGTTTTCTGTCAAAAAATGGGATGTGTCCACGTTGTGTTTTGGAGCATTTCCTGTCGCGGGCGCTAGGCCTACCCACACAAGTGAGGTATCATTTTTATCGGGAGACTTGGGGGAACACTGGGTGGAAGGAAATTTGTGGCTCCTCTCAGATTCCAGCACTTTCTGTCACCGAAATGTGAGGAAAACGTGTTTTTTTAGCCACATTTTGAGGTTTGCAAAGGATTCTGGGTAACAGAACCTGGTCAGAGCCCCAGAAGTCACCCCATCTTTGATTCCCCTAGGTCTCTAGTTTTCAAAAATGCGCTGTTTTGCTAGGTTTCCCCAGGTGCCGGCTGAGCTAGAGGCCAAAATCCACAGGTAGGCTCTGTTTTCTATGAAAAAATGTGATGTGTCCATGTTCTGTTTTGGGCCATTTCCTTTCGCGGTCGCTAGGCCTACCCACACAAGTGAGGTATCATTTTTATCGGGAGACTTGGGGGAACGCTGAGTGGAAGGAAATTTGTGGATCCTCTCATATTCCAGAACTTTCTGTCACCGAAATGTGAGGAAAATGTGTTTTTTTAGCCACTTTTTGAGGTTTGCAAAGGATTCTGGGCAACAGAACCTGGTCAGAGCCCCACAAGACACCCCATCTTGGATTCCCCTAGGTCTCTAGTTTTCAAAAATGCACATGTTTGGTAGGTTTCCCTAGGTGCCGGCTGAGTTAGAGGCCAAAATGTACAGGCAGGCACTTTGCAAAAAACAGCAGTGTTTTCTGTCAAAAAATGGGATGTGTCAACGTTGTGTTTTGGAGCATTTCCTGTCGCGGGCGCTAGGCCTACCCACACAAGTGAGGTATCATTTTTATCGGGAGACTTGGGGGAACACTGGGTGGAAGGAAATTTGTGGCTCCTCTCAGATTCCAGCACTTTCTGTCACCGAAATGTGAGGAAAACGTGTTTTTTAGCCACTTTTTGAGGTTTGCAAAGGATTCTGGGTAATAGAACCTGGTCAGAGCCCCACAAGTCACCCCATCTTGGATTCCCCTAGGTCTCTAGTTTTCAAAAATGCACAGGTTTGGTAGGTTTCCCTAGGTGCCGGCTGAGCTAGAGGCCAAAATGTACAGGCAAGCACTTTGCAAAAAACAGCTGAATTTTCTGTCAAAAAATGGGATGTGTCCACGTTGTGTTTTGGGGCACTTCCTGTCGCGGGCGCTAGGCATACCCACACAAGTGAGGTTTCATTTTTATCGGGAGACTTGGGGGAACACTGGGTGGAAGGAAATTTGTGGCTCCTCTCAGATTCCAGAACTTTCTGTCACCGAAATGTGAGGAAAACGTGTTTTTTTAGCCACTTTTTGAGGTTTGCAAAGGATTCTGGGCAACAGAACCTGGTCAGAGCCCCACAAGTCACCCCATCTTGGATTCCCCTAGGTCTCTAGTTTTCAAAAATGCACAGGTTTGGTAGGTTTCTCTAGGTGCCGGCTGAGCTAGAGGCCAAAATGTACAGGCAGGCACTTTGCAAAAAACAGCTGTGTTTTCTGTCAAAAAATGGGATGTGTCCACGTTGTGTTTTGGAGCATTTCCTGTCGCCGGCGCTAGGCCTACCCACACAAGTGAGGTATCATTTTTATCGGGAGACTTGGGGGGACACTGGGTGGAAGGAAATTTGTGGCTCCTCTCAGATTCCAGCACTTTCTGTCACCGAAATGTGAGGAAAACGTGTTTTTTTAGCCACATTTTGAGGTTTGCAAAGGATTCTGGGTAACAGAACCTGGTCAGAGCCGCACAAGTCCCCCCATCTTGGATTCCCCTAGCTCTCTAGTTTTCAAAAATGCGATGGTTTGCTAGGTTTCCCCAGGTGCCGGCTGAGCTAGAGGCCAAAATGTACAGGCAGGCACTTTGCAAAAAACAGCTGTGTTTTCTGCCAAAAAATGGGATGTGTCCACGTTGTGTTTTGGGGCATTTCCTGTCACGGGCGCTAGGCCGACCCACACAAGTGAGGTATCATTTTTATTGGGAGACTTGGGGGAACACTGGGTGGAAGGAAAGTTGTGGCTCCTCTCAGATTCCAGAACTTTCTGTCACCGAAATATGAGGAAAACGTGTTTTTTTAGCCACTTTTTGAGGTTTGCAAAGGATTCTGGGCAACAGAACCTGGTCAGAGCCCCACAAGACACCCCATCTTGGATTCCCCTAGGTCTCTAGTTTTCAAAAATGCACATGTTTGGTAGGTTTCCCTAGGTGCCGGCTGAGTTAGAGGCCAAAATGTACAGGCAGGCACTTTGCAAAAAACAGCAGTGTTTTCTGTCAAAAAATGGGATGTGTCCACGTTGTGTTTTGGAGCATTTCCTGTCGCGGGCGCTAGGCCTACCCACACAAGTGAGGTATCATTTTTATCGGGAGACTTGGGGGAACACTGGGTGGAAGGAAATTTGTGTCTCCTCTCAGATTCCAGCACTTTCTGTCACCGAAATGTGAGGAAAACGTGTTTTTTTAGCCACATTTTGAGGTTTGCAAAGGATTCTGGGTAACAGAACCTGGTCAGAGCCCCACAAGTCACCCCATCTTGGATTCCCCTAGGTCTCTAGTTTTCAAAAATGCGCTGGTTTACTAGGTTTCCCCAGGTGCCAGCTGAGCTAGAGACCAAAATCCACAGGTAGGCACTGTTTTCTATCAAAAAATGTGATGTGTCCATGTTCTGTTTTGGGCCATTTCCTTTCGCGGGCGCTAGGCCTACCCACAAAAGTGAGGTATCATTTTTATCGGGAGACTTGGGGGAACGCTGTGTGGAAGGAAATTTGTGGCTCCTCTCATATTCCAGAACTTTCTGTCACCGAAATGTGAGGAAAACGTGTTTTTTAGCCACTTTTTGAGGTTTGCAAAGGATTCTGGGTAATAGAACCTGGTCAGAGCCCCACAAGTCACCCCATCTTGGATTCCCCTAGGTCTCTAGTTTTCAAAAATGCACAGGTTTGGTAGGTTTCCCTAGGTGCCGGCTGAGCTAGAGGCCAAAATGTACAGGCAGGCACTTTGCAAAAAACAGCTGTATTTTCTGTCAAAAAATGGGATGTGTCCACGTTGTGTTTTGGGGCACTTCCTGTCGCGGGCGCTAGGCATACCCACACAAGTGAGGTTTCATTTTTATCGGGAGACTTGGGGGGACACTGGGTGGAAGGAAATTTGTGGCTCCTCTCAGATTCCAGCACTTTCTATCACCGAAATGTGAGGAAAATGTGTTTTTTTAGCCACTTTTTGAGGTTTGCAAAGGATTCTGGGCAACAGAACCTGGTCAGAGCCCCACAAGACACCCCATCTTGGATTCCCCTAGGTCTCTAGTTTTCAAAAATGCACATGTTTGGTAGGTTTCCCTAGGTGCCGGCTGAGTTAGAGGCCAAAATGTACAGGCAGGCACTTTGCAAAAAACAGCTGTGTTTTCTGTCAAAAAATGGGATGTGTCCACGTTGTGTTTTGGAGCATTTCCTGTCGCGGGCGCTAGGCCTACCCACACAAGTGAGGTATCATTTTTATCGGGAGACTTGGGGGAACACTGGGTGGAAGGAAATTTGTGGCTCCTCTCAGATTCCAGCACTTTCTGTCACCGAAATGTGAGGAAAACGTGTTTTTTTAGCCACATTTTGAGGTTTGCAAAGGATTCTGGGTAACAGAACCTGGTCAGAGCCCCACAAGTCACCCCATCTTGGATTCCCCTAGGTCTCTAGTTTTCAAAAATGCGCTGTTTTGCTAGGTTTCCCCAGGTGCCAGCTGAGCTAGAGGCCGAAATCCACAGGTAGGCACTGTTTTCTATGAAAAAATGTGATGTGTCCATGTTCTGTTTTGGGCCATTTCCTTTCGCGGGCGCTAGGCCTACCCACAAAAGTGAGGTATCATTTTTATTGGGAGACTTGGGGGAACGCTGTGTGGAAGGAAATTTGTGGCTCCTCTCATATTCCAGAACTTTCTGTCACCGAAATGTGAGGAAAACGTGTTTTTTAGCCACTTTTTGAGGTTTGCAAAGGATTCTGGGTAATAGAACCTGGTCAGAGCCCCACAAGTCACCCCATCTTGGATTCCCCTAGGTCTCTAGTTTTCAAAAATGCGCTGGTTTGCTAGGTTTCCCCAGGTGCCGGCTGAGCTAGAGGCCAAAATGTACAGGCAGGCACTTTGCAAAAAACAGCTGTGTTTTCTGTCAAAAAATGGGATGTGTCCACGTTGTGTTTTGGAGCATTTCCTGTCGCGGGCGCTAGGCCTACCCACACAAGTGAGGTATCATTTTTATCGGGAGACTTGGGGGAACACTGGGTGGAAGGAAATTTGTGGCTCCTCTCAGATTCCAGCACTTTCTGTCACCGAAATGTGAGGAAAACGTGTTTTTTTAGCCACATTTTGAGGTTTGCAAAGGATTCTGGGTAACAGAACCTGGTCAGAGCCCCACAAGTCACCCCATCTTTGATTCCCCTAGGTCTCTAGTTTTCAAAAATGCGCTGTTTTGCTAGGTTTCCCCAGGTGCCGGCTGAGCTAGAGGCCAAAATCCACAGGTAAGCTCTGTTTTCTATGAAAAAATGTGATGTGTCCATGTTCTGTTTTGGGCCATTTCCTTTCGCGGGCGCTAGGCCTACCCACACAAGTGAGGTATCATTTTTATCGGGAGACTTGGGGGAACGCTGAGTGGAAGGAAATTTGTGGATCCTCTCATATTCCAGAACTTTCTGTCACCGAAATGTGTGGAAAATGTGTTTTTTTAGCCACTTTTTGAGGTTTGCAAAGGATTCTGGGCAACAGAACCTGGTCAGAGCCCCACAAGACACCCCATCTTGGATTCCCCTAGGTCTCTAGTTTTCAAAAATGCACGTTTGGTAGGTTTCCCTAGGTGCCGGCTGAGTTAGAGGCCAAAATGTACAGACAGGCACTTTGCAAAAAACAGCAGTGTTTTCTGTCAAAAAATGGGATGTGTCCACGTTGTGTTTTGGAGCATTTCCTGTCGCGGGCGCTAGGCCTACCCACACAAGTGAGGTATCATTTTTATCGGGAGACTTGGGGGAACACTGGGTGGAAGGAAATTTGTGGCTCCTCTCAGATTCCAGCACTTTCTGTCACCGAAATGTGAGGAAAACGTGTTTTTTTAGCCACATTTTGAGGTTTGCAAAGGATTCTGGGTAACAGAACCTGGTCAGAGCCCCACAAGTCACCCCATCTTGGATTCCCCTAGGTCTCTAGTTTTCAAAAATGCGCTGGTTTGCTAGGTTTCCCCAGGTGCCAGCTGAGCTAGAGGCCAAAATCCACAGGTAGGCACTGTTTTCTATGAAAAAATGTGATGTGTCCATGTTCTGTTTTGGGCCATTTCCTTTCGCGGGCGCTAGGCCTACCCACAAAAGTGAGGTATCATTTTTATCGGGAGACTTGGGGGAACGCTGTGTGGAAGGAAATTTGTGGCTCCTCTCATATTCCAGAACTTTCTGTCACCGAAATATGAGGAAAACGTGTTTTTTAGCCACTTTTTGAGGTTTGCAAAGGATTCTGGGTAATAGAACCTGGTCAGAGCCCCACAAGTCACCCCATCTTGGATTCCCCTAGGTCTCTAGTTTTCAAAAATGCACAGGTTTGGTAGGTTTCCCTAGGTGCCGGCTGAGCTAGAGGCCATAATGTACAGGCAAGCACTTTGCAAAAAACAGCTGTATTTTCTGTCAAAAAATGGGATGTGTCCACGTTGTGTTTTGGGGCACTTCCTGTCGCGGGCGCTAGGCATACCCACACAAGTGAGGTTTCATTTTTATCGGGAGACTTGGGGGAACACTGGGTGGAAGGAAATTTGTGGCTCCTCTCAGATTCCAGAACTTTCTGTCACCGAAATGTGAGGAAAACGTGTTTTTTTAGCCACTTTTTGAGGTTTGCAAAGGATTCTGGGCAACAGAACCTGGTCAGAGCCCCACAAGTCACCCCATCTTGGATTCCCCTAGGTCTCTAGTTTTCAAAAATGCACAGGTTTGGTAGGTTTCTCTAGGTGCCGGCTGAGCTAGAGGCCAAAATGTACAGGCAGGCACTTTGCAAAAAACAGCTGTGTTTTCTGTCAAAAAATGGGATGTGTCCACGTTGTGTTTTGGAGCATTTCCTGTCGCCGGCGCTAGGCCTACCCACACAAGTGAGGTATCATTTTTATCGGGAGACTTGGGGGGACACTGGGTTGAAGGAAATTTGTGGCTCCTCTCAGATTCCAGCACTTTCTATCACCGAAATGTGAGGAAAACGTGTTTTTTTAGCCACATTTTGAGGTTTGCAAAGGATTCTGGGTAACAGAACCTGGTCAGAGCCCCACAAGTCACCCCATCTTGGATTCCCCTAGGTCTCTAGTTTTCAAAAATGCACTGGTTTGCTAGGTTTCCCCAGGTGCCGGCTGAGCTAGAGGCCAAAATGTACAGGCAGGCACTTTGCAAAAAACAGCTGTGTTTTCTGTCAAAAAATGGGATGTGTCCACGTTGTGTTTTGGGGCATTTCTTGTTGCGGGCGCTAGGCCTACCCACACAAGTGAGGTATCATTTTTATCGGGAGACTTGGGGGAACACTGGGTGGAAGGAAATTTGTGGCTCCTCTCAGATTCTAGAACTTTCTGTCACCAAAATGTGAGGAAAACGTGTTTTCTTAGCCACTTTTTGAGATTTGCAAAGGATTCTGGGTAACAGAACCTGGTCAGAGCCCCACAAGTCACCCCATCTTGGATTCCACTAGGTCTCTACTTTTAAAAAATTTACAGGTTTGGTAGGTTTCCCTAGGTGCCGGCTGAGCTAGAGGCCAAAATGTAAAGGCAGGCACTTTGCAAAAAACAGCTGTGTTTTCTGTCAAAAAATGGGATGTGTCCACGTTGTGTTTTGGGGCATTTCCTGTTGCGGGCGCTAGGCCTACCCACACAAGTGAGGTATCATTTTTATCGGGAGACTTGGGGGAACACTGGGTGGAAGGAAATTTGTGGCTCCTCTCAGATTCCAGAACATTCTGTCACCGAAATGTGAGGAAAACGTGTTTTTTTAGCCACTTTTTGAGGTTTGCAAAGGATTCTGGGCAACAGAACCTGGTCAGAGCCCCACAAGTCACCCCATCGTGGATTCCCCTAGGTCTCTAGTTTTCAAAAATGCACAGGTTTGGTAGGTTTCCCTAGGTGCCGGCTGAGTTAGAGGACAAAATGTACAGGCAGGCACTTTGCAAAAAACAGCTGTGTTTTCTGTCAAAAAATGGGATGTGTCCACGTTGTGTTTTGGAGCATTTCCTGTCGCTGGCGCTAGGGCTACCCACACAAGTGAGGTATCATTTTTATCGGGAGACTTGGGGGAACGCTGGCTGGAAGGAAAGTTGTGGCTCCTCTCAGATTCCAGAACTTTCTGGTACCGAAATGTGAGGAAAACGTGTTTTTTTAGCCACTTTTTGAGGTTTGCAAAGGATTCTGGGTAACAGAACCTGGTCAGAGCCCCACAAGTCACCCCATCTTGGATTCCCCTAGGTCTCTAGTTTTAAAAAATGCGCTGGTTTGCTAGGTTTCCCCAGGTGCCGGCTGAGCTAGAGGCCAAAATATACAGGCAGGCACTTTGCAAAAAACAGCTGTGTTTTCTGTCAAAAAATGGGATGTGTCCACGTTGTGTTTTGGGGCATTTCCTGTCGCGGGCGCTATGCCTACCCACACAAGTGAGGTATCATTTCTATCGGGAGACTTGGGGGAACACTGTGTGGAAGGAAATTTGTGGCTCCTCTCAGATTCCAGAACTTTCTGTCACCGAAATGTGAGGAAAACGTGTTTTTTAGCCACTTTTTGAGGTTTGCAAAGGATTCTGGGTAATAGAACCTGGTCAGAGCCCCACAAGTCACCCCATCTTGGATTCCCCTAGGTCTCTAGTTTTCAAAAATGCACAGGTTTGGTAGGTTTCCCTAGGTGCCGGCTGAGCTAGAGGCCAAAATGTACAGGCAGGCACTTTGCAAAAAACAGCTGTATTTTCTGTCAAAAAATGGGATGTGTCCACGTTGTGTTTTGGGGCACTTCCTGTCGTGGGCGCTAGGCATAGCCACACAAGTGAGGTTTCATTTTTATCGGGAGACTTGGGGGAACACTGGGTGGAAGGAAATTTGTGGCTCCTCTCAGATTCCAGAACTTTCTGTCACCGAAATGTGAGGAAAACGTGTTTTTTTAGCCACTTTTTGAGGTTTGCAAAGGATTCTGGGCAACAGAACCTGGTCAGAGCCCCACAAGTCACCCCATCTTGGATTCCCCTAGGTCTCTAGTTTTCAAAAATGCACAGGTTTGGTAGGTTTCCCTAAGTGCCGGCTGAGCTAGAGGCCAAAATGTACAGGCAGGCACTTTGTAAAAAACAGCTGTGTTTTCTGTCAAAAAATGGGATGTGTCCACGTTGTGTTTTGGAGCATTTCCTGTCGCGGGCGCTAGGCCTACCCACACAAGTGAGGTATCATTTTTATCGGGAGACTTGGGGGGACACTGGGTGGGAGGAAATTTGTGGCTCCTCTCAGATTCCAGCACTTTCTGTCACCGAAATGTGAGGAAAACGTGTTTTTTTAGCCACATTTTGAGGTTTGCAAAGGATTCTGGGTAACAGAACCTGGTCAGAGCCGCACAAGTCCCCCCATCTTGGATTCCCCTAGGTCTCTAGTTTTCAAAAATGCACAGGTTTGGTAGGTTTCCCTAGGTGCCGGCTGAGTTAGAGGACAAAATGTACAGGCAGGCACTTTGCAAAAAACAGCTGTGTTTTCTGTCAAAAAATGGGATGTGTCCACGTTGTGTTTTGGAGCATTTCCTGTCGCTGGCTCTAGGGCTACCCACACAAGTGAGGTATCATTTTTATCGGGAGACTTGGGGGAACGCTGGCTGGAAGGAAAGTTGTGGCTCCTCTCAGATTCCAGAACTTTCTGGTACCGAAATGTGAGGAAAACGTGTTTTTTTAGCCACTTTTTGAGGTTTGCAAAGGATTCTGGGTAACAGAACCTGGTCAGAGCCCCACAAGTCACCCCATCTTGGATTCCCCTAGGTCTCTAGTTTTAAAAAATGCGCTGGTTTGCTAGGTTTCCCCAGGTGCCGGCTGAGCTAGAGGCCAAAATATACAGGCAGGCACTTTGCAAAAAACAGCTGTGTTTTCTGTCAAAAAATGGGATGTGTCCACGTTGTGTTTTGGAGCATTTCCTGTCGCTGGCGCTAGGGCTACCCACACAAGTGAGGTATCATTTTTATCGGGAGACTTGGGGGAACGCTGGCTGGAAGGAAAGTTGTGGCTCCTCTCAGATTCCAGAACTTTCTGGTACCGAAATGTGAGGAAAACGTGTTTTTTTAGCCACTTTTTGAGGTTTGCAAAGGATTCTGGGTAACAGAACCTGGTCAGAGCCCCACAAGTCACCCCATCTTGGATTCCCCTAGGTCTCTAGTTTTAAAAAATGCGCTGGTTTGCTAGGTTTCCCCAGGTGCCGGCTGAGCTAGAGGCCAAAATATACAGGCAGGCACTTTGCAAAAAACAGCTGTGTTTTCTGTCAAAAAATGGGATGTGTCCACGTTGTGTTTTGGGGCATTTCCTGTCGCGGGCGCTATGCCTACCCACACAAGTGAGGTATCATTTCTATCGGGAGACTTGGGGGAACACTGTGTGAAAGGAAATTTGTGGCTCCTCTCAGATTCCAGAACTTTCTGTCACCGAAATGTGAGGAAAACGTGTTTTTTAGCCACTTTTTGAGGTTTGCAAAGGATTCTGGGTAATAGAACCTGGTCAGAGCCCCACAAGTCACCCCATCTTGGATTCCCCTAGGTCTCTAGTTTTCAAAAATGCACAGGTTTGGTAGGTTTCCCTAGGTGCCGGCTGAGCTAGAGGCCAAAATGTACAGGCAGGCACTTTGCAAAAAACAGCTGTATTTTCTGTCAAAAAATGGGATGTGTCCACGTTGTGTTTTGGGGCACTTCCTGTCGTGGGCGCTAGGCATAGCCACACAAGTGAGGTTTCATTTTTATCGGGAGACTTGGGGGAACACTGGGTGGAAGGAAATTTGTGGCTCCTCTCAGATTCCAGAACTTTCTGTCACCGAAATGTGAGGAAAACGTGTTTTTTTAGCCACTTTTTGAGGTTTGCAAAGGATTCTGGGCAACAGAACCTGGTCAGAGCCCCACAAGTCACCCCATCTTGGATTCCCCTAGGTCTCTAGTTTTCAAAAATGCACAGGTTTGGTAGGTTTCCCTAAGTGCCGGCTGAGCTAGAGGCCAAAATGTACAGGCAGGCACTTTGTAAAAAACAGCTGTGTTTTCTGTCAAAAAATGGGATGTGTCCACGTTGTGTTTTGGAGCATTTCCTGTCGCGGGCGCTAGGCCTACCCACACAAGTGAGGTATCATTTTTATCGGGAGACTTGGGGGGACACTGGGTGGGAGGAAATTTGTGGCTCCTCTCAGATTCCAGCACTTTCTGTCACCGAAATGTGAGGAAAACGTGTTTTTTTAGCCACATTTTGAGGTTTGCAAAGGATTCTGGGTAACAGAACCTGGTCAGAGCCGCACAAGTCCCCCCATCTTGGATTCCCCTAGGTCTCTAGTTTTCAAAAATGCACAGGTTTGGTAGGTTTCCCTAGGTGCCGGCTGAGTTAGAGGACAAAATGTACAGGCAGGCACTTTGCAAAAAACAGCTGTGTTTTCTGTCAAAAAATGGGATGTGTCCACGTTGTGTTTTGGAGCATTTCCTGTCGCTGGCGCTAGGGCTACCCACACAAGTGAGGTATCATTTTTATCGGGAGACTTGGGGGAACGCTGGCTGGAAGGAAAGTTGTGGCTCCTCTCAGATTCCAGAACTTTCTGGTACCGAAATGTGAGGAAAACGTGTTTTTTTAGCCACTTTTTGAGGTTTGCAAAGGATTCTGGGTAACAGAACCTGGTCAGAGCCCCACAAGTCACCCCATCTTGGATTCCCCTAGGTCTCTAGTTTTAAAAAATGCGCTGGTTTGCTAGGTTTCCCCAGGTGCCGGCTGAGCTAGAGGCCAAAATATACAGGCAGGCACTTTGCAAAAAACAGCTGTGTTTTCTGTCAAAAAATGGGATGTGTCCACGTTGTGTTTTGGGGCATTTCCTGTCGCGGGCGCTATGCCTACCCACACAAGTGAGGTATCATTTCTATCGGGAGACTTGGGGGAACACTGGGTGGAAGGAAATTTGTGGCTCCTCTCAGATCCCAGAACTTTGTCACCGAAATGTGAGGAAAATGTGTTTTTTAGCCACTTTTTGAGGTTTGCAAAGGATTCTGGGTAACAGAACCTGGTCAGAGCCCCACAAGTCACCCCATCTTGGATTCCCCTAGGTCTCTAGTTTTAAAAAATGTACAGGTTTGGTAGGTTTCCCTAGGTGCCGGCTGAGCTAGAGGCCAAAATGTACAGGCAGGCACTTTGCAAAAAAGAGCTGTGTTTTCTGTCAAAAAATGGGATGTGTCCACGTTGTGTTTTGGGGCATTTCCTGTCGCGGGCGCTAGGACTACCCACACAAGTGAGGTATCATTTTTATCGGGAGACCTGGGGGAACGCTGGGTGGAAGGAAATTCGTGGCTCCTCTCAGATTCCAGAACTTTCTGTCACCGAAATGTGAGGAAAACGTGTTTTTTTAGCCACTTTTTGAGGTTTGCAAAGGATTCTGGGTAACAGAACCTCGTCAGAGCCCCACAAGTCACCCCATCTTGGATTCCCCTAGGTCTCTAGTTTTCAGAAATGCACAGGTGTGGTAGGTTTCCCTAGGTGCCGTCTGAGCTAGAGGCCAAAATGTACAGGCAGGCACTTTGCAAAAAACAGCTGTGTTTTCTGTCAAAAAATGGGATGTGTCCACGTTGTGTTTTGGGGCATTTCTTGTTGCGGGCGCTAGGCCTACCCACACAAGTGAGGTATCATTTTTATCAGGAGACTTGGGGGAACACTGGGTGGAAGGAAATTTGTGGCTCCTCTCAGATTCTAGAACTTTCTGTCACCAAAATGTGAGGAAAACGTGTTTTCTTAGCCACTTTTTGAGATTTGCAAAGGATTCTGGGTAACAGAACCTGGTCAGAGCCCCACAAGTCACCCCATCTTGGATTCCACTAGGTCTCTACTTTTAAAAAATTTACAGGTTTGGTAGGTTTCCCTAGGTGCCGGCTGAGCTAGAGGCCAAAATGTAAAGGCAGGCACTTTGCAAAAAACAGCTGTGTTTTCTGTCAAAAAATGGGATGTGTCCACGTTGTGTTTTGGGGCATTTCCTGTTGCGGGCGCTAGGCCTACCCACACAAGTGAGGTATCATTTTTATCGGGAGACTTGGGGGAACACTGGGTGGAAGGAAATTTGTGGCTCCTCTCAGATTCCAGAACATTCTGTCACCGAAATGTGAGGAAAACGTGTTTTTTTAGCCACTTTTTGAGGTTTGCAAAGGATTCTGGGCAACAGAACCTGGTCAGAGCCCCACAAGTCACCCCATCGTGGATTCCCCTAGGTCTCTAGTTTTCAAAAATGCACAGGTTTGGTAGGTTTCCCTAGGTGCCGGCTGAGTTAGAGGACAAAATGTACAGGCAGGCACTTTGCAAAAAACAGCTGTGTTTTCTGTCAAAAAATGGGATGTGTCCACGTTGTGTTTTGGAGCATTTCCTGTCGCTGGCGCTAGGGCTACCCACACAAGTGAGGTATCATTTTTATCGGGAGACTTGGGGGAACGCTGGCTGGAAGGAAAGTTGTGGCTCCTCTCAGATTCCAGAACTTTCTGGTACCGAAATGTGAGGAAAACGTGTTTTTTTAGCCACTTTTTGAGGTTTGCAAAGGATTCTGGGTAACAGAACCTGGTCAGAGCCCCACAAGTCACCCCATCTTGGATTCCCCTAGGTCTCTAGTTTTAAAAAATGCGCTGGTTTGCTAGGTTTCCCCAGGTGCCGGCTGAGCTAGAGGCCAAAATATACAGGCAGGCACTTTGCAAAAAACAGCTGTGTTTTCTGTCAAAAAATGGGATGTGTCCACGTTGTGTTTTGGGGCATTTCCTGTCGCGGGCGCTATGCCTACCCACACAAGTGAGGTATCATTTCTATCGGGAGACTTGGGGGAACACTGGGTGGAAGGAAATTTGTGGCTCCTCTCAGATTCCAGAACTTTCTGTCACCGAAATGTGAGGAAAACGTGTTTTTTAGCCACTTTTTGAGGTTTGCAAAGGATTCTGGGTAATAGAACCTGGTCAGAGCCCCACAAGTCACCCCATCTTGGATTCCCCTAGGTCTCTAGTTTTCAAAAATGCACAGGTTTGGTAGGTTTCCCTAGGTGCCGGCTGAGCTAGAGGCCAAAATGTACAGGCAGGCACTTTGCAAAAAACAGCTGTATTTTCTGTCAAAAAATGGGATGTGTCCACGTTGTGTTTTGGGGCACTTCCTGTCGTGGGCGCTAGGCATAGCCACACAAGTGAGGTTTCATTTTTATCGGGAGACTTGGGGGAACACTGGGTGGAAGGAAATTTGTGGCTCCTCTCAGATTCCAGAACTTTCTGTCACCGAAATGTGAGGAAAACGTGTTTTTTTAGCCACTTTTTGAGGTTTGCAAAGGATTCTGGGCAACAGAACCTGGTCAGAGCCCCACAAGTCACCCCATCTTGGATTCCCCTAGGTCTCTAGTTTTCAAAAATGCACAGGTTTGGTAGGTTTCCCTAAGTGCCGGCTGAGCTAGAGGCCAAAATGTACAGGCAGGCACTTTGTAAAAAACAGCTGTGTTTTCTGTCAAAAAATGGGATGTGTCCACGTTGTGTTTTGGAGCATTTCCTGTCGCGGGCGCTAGGCCTACCCACACAAGTGAGGTATCATTTTTATCGGGAGACTTGGGGGGACACTGGGTGGGAGGAAATTTGTGGCTCCTCTCAGATTCCAGCACTTTCTGTCACCGAAATGTGAGGAAAACGTGTTTTTTTAGCCACATTTTGAGGTTTGCAAAGGATTCTGGGTAACAGAACCTGGTCAGAGCCGCACAAGTCCCCCCATCTTGGATTCCCCTAGGTCTCTAGTTTTCAAAAATGCGATGGTTTGCTAGGTTTCCCCAGGTGCCGGCTGAGCTAGAGGCCAAAATGTACAGGCAGGCACTTTGCAAAAAACAGCTGTGTTTTCTGTCAAAAAATGGGATGTGTCCACGTTGTGTTTTGGGGCATTTCCTGTCACGGGCGCTAGGCCGACCCACACAAGTGAGGTATCATTTTTATCGGGAGACTTGGGGGAACACTGGGTGGAAGGAAATTTGTGGCTCCTCTCAGATTCCAGAACTTTCTGTCACCGAAATATGAGGAAAGCGTGTTTTTTTAGCCACTTTTTGAGGTTTGCAAAGGATTCTGGGCAACAGAACCTGGTCAGAGCCCCACAAGACACCCCATCTTGGATTCCCCTAGGTCTCTAGTTTTCAAAAATGCACATGTTTGGTAGGTTTCCCTAGGTGCCGGCTGAGTTAGAGGCCAAAATGTACAGGCAGGCACTTTGCAAAAAACAGCAGTGTTTTCTGTCAAAAAATGGGATGTGTCCACGTTGTGTTTTGGAGCATTTCCTGTCGCGGGCGCTAGGCCTACCCACACAAGTGAGGTATCATTTTTATCGGGAGACTTGGGGGAACACTGGGTGGAAGGAAATTTGTGGCTCCTCTCAGATTCCAGCACTTTCTGTCACCGAAATGTGAGGAAAACGTGTTTTTTTAGCCACATTTTGAGGTTTGCAAAGGATTCTGGGTAACAGAACCTGGTCAGAGCCCCACAAGTCACCCCATCTTGGATTCCCCTAGGTCTCTAGTTTTAAAAAATGCGCTGGTTTGCTAGGTTTCCCCAGGTGCCAGCTGAGCTAGAGGCCAAAATCCACAGGTAGGCACTGTTTTCTATGAAAAAATGTGATGTGTCCATGTTCTGTTTTGGGCCATTTCCTTTCGCGGGCGCTAGGCCTACCCACAAAAGTGAGGTATCATTTTTATCGGGAGACTTGGGGGAACGCTGTGTGGAAGGAAATTTGTGGCTCCTCTCATATTCCAGAACTTTCTGTCACCGAAATGTGAGGAAAACTTGTTTTTTAGCCACTTTTTGAGGTTTGCAAAGGATTCTGGGTAATAGAACCTGGTCAGAGCCCCACAAGTCACCCCATCTTGGATTCCCCTAGGTCTCTAGTTTTCAAAAATGCGCTGGTTTGCTAGGTTTCCCCAGGTGCCGGCTGAGCTATAGGCCAAAATGTACAGGCAGGCACTTTGCAAAAAAACAGCTGTGTTTTCTGTCAAAAAATGGGATGTGTCCACGTTGTGTTTTGGAGCATTTCCTGTCGCGGGCGCTAGGCCTACCCACACAAGTGAGGTATCATTTTTATCGGGAGACTTGGGGGAACACTGGGTGGAAGGAAATTTGTGGCTCCTCTCAGATTCCAGCACTTTCTGTCACCGAAATGTGAGGAAAACGTGTTTTTTTAGCCACATTTTGAGGTTTGCAAAGGATTCTGGGTAACAGAACCTGGTCAGAGCCCCAGAAGTCACCCCATCTTTGATTCCCCTAGGTCTCTAGTTTTCAAAAATGCGCTGTTTTGCTAGGTTTCCCCAGGTGCCGGCTGAGCTAGAGGCCAAAATCCACAGGTAGGCTCTGTTTTCTATGAAAAAATGTGATGTGTCCATGTTCTGTTTTGGGCCATTTCCTTTCGCGGGCGCTAGGCCTACCCACACAAGTGAGGTATCATTTTTATCGGGAGACTTGGGGGAACGCTGAGTGGAAGGAAATTTGTGGATCCTCTCATATTCCAGAACTTTCTGTCACCGAAATGTGAGGAAAATGTGTTTTTTTAGCCACTTTTTGAGGTTTGCAAAGGATTCTGGGCAACAGAACCTGGTCAGAGCCCCACAAGACACCCCATCTTGGATTCCCCTAGGTCTCTAGTTTTCAAAAATGCACATGTTTGGTAGGTTTCCCTAGGTGCCGGCTGAGTTAGAGGCCAAAATGTACAGGCAGGCACTTTGCAAAAAACAGCAGTGTTTTCTGTCAAAAAATGGGATGTGTCAACGTTGTGTTTTGGAGCATTTCCTGTCGCGGGCGCTAGGCCTACCCACACAAGTGAGGTATCATTTTTATCGGGAGACTTGGGGGAACACTGGGTGGAAGGAAATTTGTGGCTCCTCTCAGATTCCAGCACTTTCTGTCACCGAAATGTGAGGAAAACGTGTTTTTTAGCCACTTTTTGAGGTTTGCAAAGGATTCTGGGTAATAGAACCTGGTCAGAGCCCCACAAGTCACCCCATCTTGGATTCCCCTAGGTCTCTAGTTTTCAAAAATGCACAGGTTTGGTAGGTTTCCCTAGGTGCCGGCTGAGCTAGAGGCCAAAATGTACAGGCAAGCACTTTGCAAAAAACAGCTGTATTTTCTGTCAAAAAATGGGATGTGTCCACGTTGTGTTTTGGGGCACTTCCTGTCGCGGGCGCTAGGCATACCCACACAAGTGAGGTTTCATTTTTATCGGGAGACTTGGGGGAACACTGGGTGGAAGGAAATTTGTGGCTCCTCTCAGATTCCAGAACTTTCTGTCACCGAAATGTGAGGAAAACGTGTTTTTTTAGCCACTTTTTGAGGTTTGCAAAGGATTCTGGGCAACAGAACCTGGTCAGAGCCCCACAAGTCACCCCATCTTGGATTCCCCTAGGTCTCTAGTTTTCAAAAATGCACAGGTTTGGTAGGTTTCTCTAGGTGCCGGCTGAGCTAGAGGCCAAAATGTACAGGCAGGCACTTTGCAAAAAACAGCTGTGTTTTCTGTCAAAAAATGGGATGTGTCCACGTTGTGTTTTGGAGCATTTCCTGTCGCCGGCGCTAGGCCTACCCACACAAGTGAGGTATCATTTTTATCGGGAGACTTGGGGGGACACTGGGTGGAAGGAAATTTGTGGCTCCTCTCAGATTCCAGCACTTTCTGTCACCGAAATGTGAGGAAAACGTGTTTTTTTAGCCACATTTTGAGGTTTGCAAAGGATTCTGGGTAACAGAACCTGGTCAGAGCCGCACAAGTCCCCCCCATCTTGGATTCCCCTAGCTCTCTAGTTTTCAAAAATGCGATGGTTTGCTAGGTTTCCCCAGGTGCCGGCTGAGCTAGAGGCCAAAATGTACAGGCAGGCACTTTGCAAAAAACAGCTGTGTTTTCTGCCAAAAAATGGGATGTGTCCACGTTGTGTTTTGGGGCATTTCCTGTCACGGGCGCTAGGCCGACCCACACAAGTGAGGTATCATTTTTATTGGGAGACTTGGGGGAACACTGGGTGGAAGGAAAGTTGTGGCTCCTCTCAGATTCCAGAACTTTCTGTCACCGAAATATGAGGAAAACGTGTTTTTTTAGCCACTTTTTGAGGTTTGCAAAGGATTCTGGGCAACAGAACCTGGTCAGAGCCCCACAAGACACCCCATCTTGGATTCCCCTAGGTCTCTAGTTTTCAAAAATGCACATGTTTGGTAGGTTTCCCTAGGTGCCGGCTGAGTTAGAGGCCAAAATGTACAGGCAGGCACTTTGCAAAAAACAGCAGTGTTTTCTGTCAAAAAATGGGATGTGTCCACGTTGTGTTTTGGAGCATTTCCTGTCGCGGGCGCTAGGCCTACCCACACAAGTGAGGTATCATTTTTATCGGGAGACTTGGGGGAACACTGGGTGGAAGGAAATTTGTGTCTCTCTCAGATTCCAGCACTTTCTGTCACCGAAATGTGAGGAAAACGTGTTTTTTTAGCCACATTTTGAGGTTTGCAAAGGATTCTGGGTAACAGAACCTGGTCAGAGCCCCACAAGTCACCCCATCTTGGATTCCCCTAGGTCTCTAGTTTTCAAAAATGCGCTGGTTTACTAGGTTTCCCCAGGTGCCAGCTGAGCTAGAGACCAAAATCCACAGGTAGGCACTGTTTTCTATCAAAAAATGTGATGTGTCCATGTTCTGTTTTGGGCCATTTCCTTTCGCGGGCGCTAGGCCTACCCACAAAAGTGAGGTATCATTTTTATCGGAGACTTGGGGGAACGCTGTGTGGAAGGAAATTTGTGGCTCCTCTCATATTCCAGAACTTTCTGTCACCGAAATGTGAGGAAAACGTGTTTTTTAGCCACTTTTTGAGGTTTGCAAAGGATTCTGGGTAATAGAACCTGGTCAGAGCCCCCCCACAAGTCACCCCATCTTGGATTCCCCTAGGTCTCTAGTTTTCAAAAATGCACAGGTTTGGTAGGTTTCCCTAGGTGCCCCGGCTGAGCTAGAGGCCAAAATGTACAGGCAGGCACTTTGCAAAAAACAGCTGTATTTTCTGTCAAAAAATGGGATGTGTCCACGTTGTGTTTTGGGGCACTTCCTGTCGCGGGCGCTAGGCATACCCACACAAGTGAGGTTTCATTTTTATCGGGAGACTTGGGGGGACACTGGGTGGAAGGAAATTTGTGGCTCCTCTCAGATTCCAGCACTTTCTATCACCGAAATGTGAGGAAAACATGTTTTTTTAGCCACATTTTGAGGTTTGCAAAGGATTCTGGGTAACAGAACCTGGTCAGAGCCCCACAAGTCACCCCATCTTGGATTCCCCTAGGTCTCTAGTTTTCAAAAATGCGCTGGTTTGCTAGGTTTCCCCAGGTGCCCGGCTGAGCTAGAGGCCAAAATGTACAGGCAGGCACTTTGCAAAAAACAGCTGTGTTTTCTGTCAAAAAATGGGATGTGTCCACGTTGTGTTTTGGAGCATTTCCTGTCGCGGGCGCTAGGCCTACCCACACAAGTGAGGTATCATTTTTATCGGGAGACTTGGGGGAACACTGGGTGGAAGGAAATTTGTGGCTCCTCTCAGATTCCAGCACTTTCTGTCACCGAAATGTGAGGAAAACGTGTTTTTTTAGCCACATTTTGAGGTTTGCAAAGGATTCTGGGTAACAGAACCTGGTCAGAGCCCCAGAAGTCACCCCATCTTTGATTCCCCTAGGTCTCTAGTTTTCAAAAATGCGCTGTTTTGCTAGGTTTCCCCAGGTGCCGGCTGAGCTAGAGGCCAAAATCCACAGGTAGGCTCTGTTTTCTATGAAAAAATGTGATGTGTCCATGTTCTGTTTTGGGCCATTTCCTTTCGCGGGCGCTAGGCCTACCCACACAAGTGAGGTATCATTTTTATCGGGAGACTTGGGGGAACGCTGAGTGGAAGGAAATTTGTGGATCCTCTCATATTCCAGAACTTTCTGTCACCGAAATGTGAGGAAAATGTGTTTTTTTAGCCACTTTTTGAGGTTTGCAAAGGATTCTGGGGCAACAGAACCTGGTCAGAGCCCCACAAGACACCCCATCTTGGATTCCCCTAGGTCTCTAGTTTTCAAAAATGCACATGTTTGGTAGGTTTCCCTAGGTGCCGGCTGAGTTAGAGGCCAAAATGTACAGGCAGGCACTTTGCAAAAAACAGCAGTGTTTTCTGTCAAAAAATGGGATGTGTCCACGTTGTGTTTTGGAGCATTTCCTGTCGCGGGCGCTAGGCCTACCCACACAAGTGAGGTATCATTTTTATTGGGAGACTTGGGGGAACACTGGGTGGAAGGAAATTTGTGGCTCCTCTCAGATTCCAGCACTTTCTGTCACCGAAATGTGAGGAAAACGTGTTTTTTTTAGCCACATTTTGAGGTTTGCAAAGGATTCTGGGTAACAGAACCTGGTCAGAGCCCCCACAAGTCACCCCATCTTGGATTCCCCTAGGTCTCTAGTTTTCAAAAATGCGCTGGTTTGCTAGGTTTCCCCAGGTGCCAGCTGAGCTAGAGGCCGAAATCCACAGGTAGGCACTGTTTTCTATGAAAAAATGTGATGTGTCCATGTTCTGTTTTGGGCCATTTCCTTTCGCGGGCGCTAGGCCTACCCACAAAAGTGAGGTATCATTTTTATTGGGAGACTTGGGGGAACGCTGTGTGGAAGGAAATTTGTGGCTCCTCTCATATTCCAGAACTTTCTGTCACCGAAATGTGAGGAAAACGTGTTTTTTAGCCACTTTTTGAGGTTTGCAAAGGATTCTGGGTAATAGAACCTGGTCAGAGCCCCACAAGTCACCCCATCTTGGATTCCCCTAGGTCTCTAGTTTTCAAAAATGCGCTGGTTTGCTAGGTTTCCCCAGGTGCCGGCTGAGCTAGAGGCCAAAATGTACAGGCAGGCACTTTGCAAAAAACAGCTGTGTTTTCTGTCAAAAAATGGGATGTGTCCACGTTGTGTTTTGGAGCATTTCCTGTCGCGGGCGCTAGGCCTACCCACACAAGTGAGGTATCATTTTTATCGGGAGACTTGGGGGAACACTGGGTGGAAGGAAATTTGTGGCTCCTCTCAGATTCCAGCACTTTCTGTCACCGAAATGTGAGGAAAACGTGTTTTTTTAGCCACATTTTGAGGTTTGCAAAGGATTCTGGGTAACAGAACCTGGTCAGAGCCCCACAAGTCACCCCATCTTTGATTCCCCTAGGTCTCTAGTTTTCAAAAATGCGCTGTTTTGCTAGGTTTCCCCAGGTGCCGGCTGAGCTAGAGGCCAAAATCCACAGGTAAGCTCTGTTTTCTATGAAAAAATGTGATGTGTCCATGTTCTGTTTTGGGCCATTTCCTTTCGCGGGCGCTAGGCCTACCCACACAAGTGAGGTATCATTTTTATCGGGAGACTTGGGGGAACGCTGAGTGGAAGGAAATTTGTGGATCCTCTCATATTCCAGAACTTTCTGTCACCGAAATGTGTGGAAAATGTGTTTTTTTAGCCACTTTTTGAGGTTTGCAAAGGATTCTGGGCAACAGAACCTGGTCAGAGCCCCACAAGACACCCCATCTTGGATTCCCCTAGGTCTCTAGTTTTCAAAAATGCACGTTTGGTAGGTTTCCCTAGGTGCCGGCTGAGTTAGAGGCCAAAATGTACAGACAGGCACTTTGCAAAAAACAGCAGTGTTTTCTGTCAAAAAATGGGATGTGTCCACGTTGTGTTTTGGAGCATTTCCTGTCGCGGGCGCTAGGCCTACCCACACAAGTGAGGTATCATTTTTATCGGGAGACTTGGGGGAACACTGGGTGGAAGGAAATTTGTGGCTCCTCTCAGATTCCAGCACTTTCTGTCACCGAAATGTGAGGAAAACGTGTTTTTTTAGCCACATTTTGAGGTTTGCAAAGGATTCTGGGTAACAGAACCTGGTCAGAGCCCCACAAGTCACCCCATCTTGGATTCCCCTAGGTCTCTAGTTTCAAAAATGCGCTGGTTTGCTAGGTTTCCCCAGGTGCCAGCTGAGCTAGAGGCCAAAATCCACAGGTAGGCACTGTTTTCTATGAAAAAATGTGATGTGTCCATGTTCTGTTTTGGGCCATTTCCTTTCGCGGGCGCTAGGCCTACCCACAAAAGTGAGGTATCATTTTTATCGGGAGACTTGGGGGAACGCTGTGTGGAAGGAAATTTGTGGCTCCTCTCATATTCCAGAACTTTCTGTCACCGAAATATGAGGAAAACGTGTTTTTTAGCCACTTTTTGAGGTTTGCAAAGGATTCTGGGTAATAGAACCTGGTCAGAGCCCCACAAGTCACCCCATCTTGGATTCCCCTAGGTCTCTAGTTTTCAAAAATGCACAGGTTTGGTAGGTTTCCCTAGGTGCCGGCTGAGCTAGAGGCCATAATGTACAGGCAAGCACTTTGCAAAAAACAGCTGTATTTTCTGTCAAAAAATGGGATGTGTCCACGTTGTGTTTTGGGGCACTTCCTGTCGCGGGCGCTAGGCATACCCACACAAGTGAGGTTTCATTTTTATCGGGAGACTTGGGGGAACACTGGGTGGAAGGAAATTTGTGGCTCCTCTCAGATTCCAGAACTTTCTGTCACCGAAATGTGAGGAAAACGTGTTTTTTTTAGCCACTTTTTGAGGTTTGCAAAGGATTCTGGGCAACAGAACCTGGTCAGAGCCCCACAAGTCACCCCATCTTGGATTCCCCTAGGTCTCTAGTTTTCAAAAATGCACAGGTTTGGTAGGTTTCTCTAGGTGCCCGGCTGAGCTAGAGGCCAAAATGTACAGGCAGGCACTTTGCAAAAAACAGCTGTGTTTTCTGTCAAAAAATGGGATGTGTCCACGTTGTGTTTTGGAGCATTTCCTGTCGCCGGCGCTAGGCCTACCCACACAAGTGAGGTATCATTTTTATCGGGAGACTTGGGGGGACACTGGGTTGAAGGAAATTTGTGGCTCCTCTCAGATTCCAGCACTTTCTATCACCGAAATGTGAGGAAAACGTGTTTTTTTTAGCCACATTTTGAGGTTTGCAAAGGATTCTGGGTAACAGAACCTGGTCAGAGCCCCACAAGTCACCCCATCTTGGATCCCCTAGGTCTCTAGTTTTCAAAAATGCACTGGTTTGCTAGGTTTCCCCAGGTGCCCGGCTGAGCTAGAGGCCAAAATGTACAGGCAGGCACTTTGCAAAAAACAGCTGTGTTTTCTGTCAAAAAATGGGATGTGTCCACGTTGTGTTTTGGGGCATTTCTTGTTGCGGGCGCTAGGCCTACCCACACAAGTGAGGTATCATTTTTATCGGGAGACTTGGGGGAACACTGGGTGGAAGGAAATTTGTGGCTCCTCTCAGATTCTAGAACTTTCTGTCACCAAAATGTGAGGAAAACGTGTTTTCTTAGCCACTTTTTGAGATTTGCAAAGGATTCTGGGTAACAGAACCTGGTCAGAGCCCCACAAGTCACCCCATCTTGGATTCCACTAGGTCTCTACTTTTAAAAAATTTACAGGTTTGGTAGGTTTCCCTAGGTGCCGGCTGAGCTAGAGGCCAAAATGTAAAGGCAGGCACTTTGCAAAAAACAGCTGTGTTTTCTGTCAAAAAATGGGATGTGTCCCACGTTGTGTTTTGGGGCATTTTCCTGTTGCGGGCGCTAGGCCTACCCACACAAGTGAGGTATCATTTTTATCGGGAGACTTGGGGGAACACTGGGTGGAAGGAAATTTGTGGCTCCTCTCAGATTCCAGAACATTCTGTCACCGAAATGTGAGGAAAACGTGTTTTTTTAGCCACTTTTTGAGGTTTGCAAAGGATTCTGGGCAACAGAACCTGGTCAGAGCCCCACAAGTCACCCCATCGTGGATTCCCCTAGGTCTCTAGTTTTCAAAAATGCACAGGTTTGGTAGGTTTCCCTAGGTGCCCGGCTGAGTTAGAGGACAAAATGTACAGGCAGGCACTTTGCAAAAAACAGCTGTGTTTTCTGTCAAAAAATGGGATGTGTCCACGTTGTGTTTTGGAGCATTTCCTGTCGCTGGCGCTAGGGCTACCCACACAAGTGAGGTATCATTTTTATCGGGAGACTTGGGGGAACGCTGGCTGGAAGGAAAGTTGTGGCTCCTCTCAGATTCCAGAACTTTCTGGTACCGAAATGTGAGGAAAACGTGTTTTTTTAGCCACTTTTTGAGGTTTGCAAAGGATTCTGGGTAACAGAACCTGGTCAGAGCCCCACAAGTCACCCCATCTTGGATTCCCCTAGGTCTCTAGTTTTAAAAAATGCGCTGGTTTGCTAGGTTTCCCCAGGTGCCGGCTGAGCTAGAGGCCAAAATATACAGGCAGGCACTTTGCAAAAAACAGCTGTGTTTTCTGTCAAAAAATGGGATGTGTCCCACGTTGTGTTTTGGGGCATTTCCTGTCGCGGGCGCTATGCCTACCCACACAAGTGAGGTATCATTTCTATCGGGAGACTTGGGGGAACACTGTGTGGAAGGAAATTTGTGGCTCCTCTCAGATTCCAGAACTTTCTGTCACCGAAATGTGAGGAAAACGTGTTTTTTAGCCACTTTTTGAGGTTTGCAAAGGATTCTGGGTAATAGAACCTGGTCAGAGCCCCACAAGTCACCCCATCTTGGATTCCCCTAGGTCTCTAGTTTTCAAAAATGCACAGGTTTGGTAGGTTTCCCTAGGTGCCCGGCTGAGCTAGAGGCCAAAATGTACAGGCAGGCACTTTGCAAAAAACAGCTGTATTTTCTGTCAAAAAATGGGATGTGTCCACGTTGTGTTTTGGGGCACTTCCTGTCGTGGGCGCTAGGCATAGCCACACAAGTGAGGTTTCATTTTTATCGGGAGACTTGGGGGAACACTGGGTGGAAGGAAATTTGTGGCTCCTCTCAGATTCCAGAACTTTCTGTCACCGAAATGTGAGGAAAACGTGTTTTTTTAGCCACTTTTTGAGGTTTGCAAAGGATTCTGGGCAACAGAACCTGGTCAGAGCCCCACAAGTCACCCCATCTTGGATTCCCCTAGGTCTCTAGTTTTAAAAAATGCACAGGTTTGGTAGGTTTCCCTAAGTGCCCGGCTGAGCTAGAGGCCAAAATGTACAGGCAGGCACTTTGTAAAAAACAGCTGTGTTTTCTGTCAAAAAATGGGATGTGTCCACGTTGTGTTTTGGAGCATTTCCTGTCGCGGGCGCTAGGCCTACCCACACAAGTGAGGTATCATTTTTATCGGGAGACTTGGGGGGACTCTGGGTGGGAGGAAATTTGTGGCTCCTCTCAGATTCCAGCACTTTCTGTCACCGAAATGTGAGGAAAACGTGTTTTTTTAGCCACATTTTGAGGTTTGCAAAGGATTCTGGGTAACAGAACCTGGTCAGAGCCGCACAAGTCCCCCCCATCTTGGATTCCCCTAGGTCTCTAGTTTTCAAAAATGCGATGGTTTGCTAGGTTTCCCCAGGTGCCGGCTGAGCTAGAGGCCAAAATGTACAGGCAGGCACTTTGCAAAAAACAGCTGTGTTTTCTGTCAAAAAATGGGATGTGTCCACGTTGTGTTTTGGGGCATTTCCTGTCACGGGCGCTAGGCCGACCCACACAAGTGAGGTATCATTTTTATCGGGAGACTTGGGGGAACACTGGGTGGAAGGAAATTTGTGGCTCCTCTCAGATTCCAGAACTTTCTGTCACCGAAATATGAGGAAAGCGTGTTTTTTTAGCCACTTTTTGAGGTTTGCAAAGGATTCTGGGCAACAGAACCTGGTCAGAGCCCCACAAGACACCCCATCTTGGATTCCCCTAGGTCTCTAGTTTTCAAAAATGCACATGTTTGGTAGGTTTCCCTAGGTGCCGGCTGAGTTAGAGGCCAAAATGTACAGGCAGGCACTTTGCAAAAAACAGCAGTGTTTTCTGTCAAAAAATGGGATGTGTCCACGTTGTGTTTTGGAGCATTTCCTGTCGCGGGCGCTAGGCCTACCCACACAAGTGAGGTATCATTTTTATCGGGAGACTTGGGGGAACACTGGGTGGAAGGAAATTTGTGGCTCCTCTCAGATTCCAGCACTTTCTGTCACCGAAATGTGAGGAAAACGTGTTTTTTTAGCCACATTTTGAGGTTTGCAAAGGATTCTGGGTAACAGAACCTGGTCAGAGCCCCACAAGTCACCCCATCTTGGATTCCCCCTAGGTCTCTAGTTTTAAAAAATGCGCTGGTTTGCTAGGTTTCCCCAGGTGCCAGCTGAGCTAGAGGCCAAAATCCACAGGTAGGCACTGTTTTCTATGAAAAAATGTGATGTGTCCATGTTCTGTTTTGGGCCATTTCCTTTCGCGGGCGCTAGGCCTACCCACAA